>NW_027453835.1:258981-347163 GCF_040206685.1 Ascaphus truei
GTTCTCTATTGTTCAGGAGGTGTCTTTTTGGTGAACAGCGTGGTAGCGGGTTCACCCAGCTGCCCGGTCCGTCTTTAACGAGCTCCTTGACTGTTAACCTCGGGAATCCTCTATCTTCCCTCAATGGTGTTTGTTTGTCGTCGTCCCTTGTTGTCTGGAACGCTGTGCACCGTAGGTCATCGGTGCATTTCTCTTGCACGAGAACATCTCCGCGTAGTTTGGTGAAACGCTTTTGTGTCTCTTTGTTGACTGCCATCGGGAGGTTATTGTCTCCCCGGATGTAACGAAGAACAGTCTCTTTTGCCCTAGCAAAACCCTTTATGAAATGTCTCTGTGGCTGTCTCTTTTTAGATGTGTGAGAGGACAGTCCTTTTGACACTGTGGCTTCACCTGTGGGGCGCAATCTTTTGCGGCTATGCCAGCCGTGGCAGATGGTTGCTTTGTCGCTTGATACTCTGTGGAGAGGAACAACTGTACGTCTTAGTCGTGCCACTGCTCGCGAGAGGACTGTTTGATCGTTCATTGCCTTGAATTGGACGATCCCTTTGTCGGTCACCTTTGGGAGGTTACTTTCTTCCTTCGGTGGAATCGACTCATCATCTTTAGCTGTCTGGACTGCTGAGCATCCCAGGCCATTGTCACATCCCCCTGATGTGAGGATGTTTTTGTTGATCTCAGGGGTATGACCTTGTCTCTTTTCTTCACTTGGCTCTTCGGTCACTTGGAGATGGCCAAGACATGATTCAGAGAGGGATGTGTGTCCACATTCTGTTACCACTGTTCTGTGGGCGTCAAAATAGTCTCGTCCGTGCTCTTTGTCGGTGCACGTGTTGCCCACTATCACCCATCCTAGGTCGAGTCTTTGTGCGTATGGCGCGTTGTGGGGTCCGTTATGCTGATTACGGACTTTATGTACCCTCATGATGTCCCTGCTGAGCAGCAGCAAGATCTTGGCGCCTTGTTCTACCGGCAGGATGTAGTTGGCTATTCCCTTGAGGTGCGGGTAATGGCGTGCCATGTCTGGTGTGGGAATCTCATCCCTGTTTGTGGCCATGTGGCTGCACTCGATGAGTGTTGGAAGGGGCATGTTCACTTTGCCGTCTATTGAGCATATGGTGTAGCCATTCACTCTTCTCCCTGTGGTCTCCATTCGCCCTGCGCACGTTCTGAGAGTGTAAGGAGAAGCACCATCTTGTATGTTGAACATATCGAAGAACTCTGACCTGACCAGCGATCGGTTGCTCTGGTCGTCGAGGATTGCGTACATCCGAATAGCCTTCTCAGGTTGTCCCTGGGGGTGCACTGTGACAAGGCATATTTTGGAGCAGGATATTTTGTCACCTTCTTTTCCGCAAACCTCAGTGCGCAGAGATGTGACGGATGTTGACTCTCCTTCTCCTTCCTCCCCGCCATGCTCCTCTGGGTGTAACGATGTCACGTGATTGTCGCTTTCGCACACTGTGCATTTGATCTCTTCTTTACAGTCCCTGGCTAGGTGAGTCGTGGAACCGCAGCACCTGAAGCAAACTCTGAATTCTCCAAGTAACCTCTTGCGTTCCTCTAGGGACTTCATCCTGAATCCAAAGCACTTGTTGAGTGGATGTGGCTTCTTGTGTATGGGACATTCCCTGTTTGGGTCCCTTGGTTCCTTGCCTCCGGCGACCGACTGATCGGGAGTAGTTTGGGTCGTGGGAGGCACGTCCGTCCTGCGGGCCGAGATGGGTGTTTGGGTGTTACCATATCTCATCGCTGGTCTCTCGTTCCTCAGGCTGCTTGCACTATATGTGGTTTGCGCACCTAAGATGAAACTGGGGTCGTTCCTTGTCCTGGCTGCTTCGCGAATGAAGCTCAAGAAAACTGAGAATGGGGGGTAGACGACTTGTTTCTCCCTTTTGTATTTGGAGCCTTGTGAAATCCATTTTTCTTGGAGGTTGAAGGGTAGCTTCTCCAGGATGGGTCTCACTCCACGAGCTGAATCTAGGACGTTGAGACCTATTAAGGAATGGTCTTTCCTTGCGAACTCCAGTTCTTGCAGCAGGTCCCCGAGCTCTCATAACTACGAGTAGTCTTTAGTTGTGATCTTGGGGAAGCTGTCGACTCTTTTGAAGAGCGAATCCTCGACTGCTTCGGGGCTGCCGTAGGACTCTTCTAGCCTTTCCCACACTAGGTGAAGCCCTACTTGGGGTTGGTGCACGTTGGCCGCCCGAAGTCTCTTCGCGTGCTCCCTGGATTCGTTCCCCAGGAACTTGAATAGCAGGTTGAGCTCTTCCCTTGCTGAGAAGTCCAAGCTGTTGATTGCGTCTTTCAACGTGAACTTCCACGTCCGGTAGTTCTCAGGGCGGTCGTCGAAGCTGGTGAGTCCTGCTTGCACCAGGTCACGCCGGATCATGTACTTGACTATGTCTGTCAGGCCTGAGGCCTCGGCGTGTTTGTCCCGTTCTGAGATAGTTGCTGGGAGGGTTTGTCGCCTCTTCCTTGGCGTGGACGCGTGATGACTGCTGGCTAGTGTGAGGGGCTGTGTTCTCCCATGTGGGTGCACCTGGATGGCGAGCCTGTTGCGGTGCATCCGTGCGCGCGCTGGCGTGTGGATTACTGTTGCGGCTGTGGCTATCCCAGGCAGCATGTACCATTGAAGGAACAGCATCTTCTCCTCGTGGGCCTAGCAAGTCTTCGGTGTCTGTGGAGTCGCTCCCACCGTGTTGAGATGGTGCGCTGGTGTTTACGCTGAAGAGGCTCCTTACGTAGTCTTCAGTGCGTCGGGCTGGATCCTCTGAGACTATCCGTCTGTACAGTTGCTCCCCGCCGTCCTGTCTCGCGGCTGCTTCTAGGACTTCAGCTTGGGCTATGGCGGCAGCGGCTTCCTTCTCTTGATTAAGTGCCTCTAGTTCCGCATCGAATTCGGCTTTCCTACGCACAGTCGCTGCGGCGGCAGTAGCGGCAGCGGCATTGGCAGCAGTAGCATTGGCGGCGGTGACCTGCTCCGCCTCTTCTATGCGCGCTTTTTCTGCCCTTACGGCTGCCTCTCTCCGACCATATTCGGCCCTGGCACGTGCGGCCTTTGCGGTGGCTCGCGCCTTGGTGGCGTTTGCGCCTGCGCTAGACACGTGAGATTGCGCTGATCTTGCTGACCTTGATGAGTGTCTGGATGCGCTGGAGCGCTGTGATGCGGTTTCCAGCAAAAGGTCCTTTCTCCTACTCTCAGCCTCCGTGATAGCGGTCCGCACGCGGCTGTCTCGTGCCAGGTCAATGTTACTCTGTGAGTCTCTTTCTTGCAGGCTGTCGCTGTTGTTGGCCCTGGTCAGGTAAGTAATGAATGCCTGTGACAGCTCTTGATAACGCGAGTGATCAGTCCTTAATTGCGTTATTGCCTGCTCGAGCTGTTGCGCATAGTTGCCAACACTAGTAACATTGCGTATTCCCAGTGTGGTTGTTTCCCAGGCCAACTCTAATTTAGCGCGGTGCGCTTCAATGTCAGTCTCATATTTTTCGCGGGCCTTTTGTGTCTGTGACTGTCCGTTTGGGCCTTGCGCCTGCCTGCGCCTGTTGCAGATGCGCAGCGGTCTCTGCGTCTGAGTGATCGCTTTCCTGCGTGATGTCTGGTGAGGCTCTGAGTTCTGCCATGCTGTAGGTGTGTGTAGGCCTTTAGCCAGTGCGTGTGGCGTGCGGTCTTTTACCTTGTCAGCGATGGGCGTCTGTCTCAGATGATGCCGAGCGGTGTCCTGCAGCGTGTAGCGTAGGGGTAGCTGTACTCACAGGTGTCCGGTGGCTCTGACCCGTGTCCTGGCGGGTGTCCGGTAGCGTGGCCCTTGATGGCGCTAGCCGTAGAGACGTGCGCAGGGGTAGGTGAGATGGTGGCTCCTCGCTATGGGGCTGTGCAGAGGGTGGACTCAAAAAGACAGAGAAGGCAATCAAGGCTCTGTGTGTAAAGTGCACTGTCAGTCTGCAAAGCTGCTGCCATAGGTGCAGGGTGTATGCTGGCTGTGACCAGTGTAAATCTGCTTGCTCATCTGTAAGGTTGCAGGCTGTGTGCAGTTTGCTGTATAAAGCTTGCTGCCCTGTCTGGCAGTGTGAAGCTGCTGCTTGTGCAGAGACTGCTCTGTGTTCTTATTAGCAAAGTAAGGCTGCTCACTGTCTTTGCATAAAGCTGTAGTTGTTTGCTGTGCAGAGACTGATGGCTCTGTGTAGCAACGTGGAGCAGTATGCTTGTACAGTGTGGTGAGAGACTGCTGTTTATGTGCTGTGTAAGCTGCTTGCTTGTTTCTTTAGCATAAAGGCTGTGGGTAGCAGCTCCTCTGTGTGTGTCCCCAAGGCACACGGTCCTCTTTGTACTTTTCTGAAGCCAGGGTCACGTGTGATGTGTGAATGGCTCCCGATAGCATTAACTCAGTTCCCTTTTAAATCACTCCAAGCCCTGTAATATTTCCTCCACTTTATTGGGAAAAGCAGCAGGACACAGATACTTGTGGATGGTGTGTAGTGGTGATTATTAGTTAGAAACCGGTAAAAAGAGATGGCCTCACCATGGGGGATGAACAGAGAAGGGCTTCTGTACTCACTGTCTCCAGGGGTGGGAAAGGAAGTGAGGGGCAGTGTGGGTAAAAGGAATAGTCTAGGGGCAGACTATCTCTGAACAAACAGGAGGGGGGGCAGACTAGCCCATTCTGGTGAGTATCTCAGGGGCTGCTGTAGCAGCTCACTGATTCCATGCTCCCAGGCAAGGAATGCAACATTGTTGCGAGTTACACAGGCACAGTATGTGTGTGTGCAAACTCCATGCAGCTGGGAATGAGATCTGACAGGCAGAAGCTGTAAAGGAGAGAGGGGGGTGAATCAGAAAGGTAGTTCTTGTTCCATGACAGGGTCACACTCGACTCCTCTCTCACATTCTCCTCTCACATTCAAAATGTTTCTAACACGTGTCGCTTTTTCCTCCGCAATATAACAAAGATACGCCTGTTCCTTTGTTGCGCGACTGCTAAAACTCTGACTCAGGCCCTCATTCTCTCCCGTCTTGATTACTGTAACCTCCTGCTGTCCGGCCTCCCCGCTTCTCACCTGTCTCCCCTACAATCTATCCTAAACGCTGCTGCCATAATCACTCTACTATTTCCTAAATCTGTCTCCGCGTCTCCCCTCCTGAAATCCCTCTCCTGGCTTCCGATCAAATCCCGTATTACACACTCAATTCTCCTCCTCACTTTAAAGCTTTACACTCTTCTGCCCCTCCTTACATCTCAGCCCTAATTTCTCGTTATGCACCATCCAGACTCTTGCGTTCTGCTCAAAGATGTCTTCTTTCTACCCTCTTTATATCTAAAGCCCTCTCCCGACTTAAACCTTTTTCACTGACTGCCCACACCTCTGGAATGCCCTTCCCCTCAATACCCGACTAGCACCCTCTCTATCCACCATTGAGACCCGCCTTAGGACACATTTGCTTAAAGAAGCATATGAATAGCACTGTAGATAATACTAGACACACGATACATAAAGCTTGGCCCCCCTGCAGACACACTTACCAAAATGCCCTCCTACTGTCTCTGTACGTTCCTCCTACCTACCAATTAGATTGTTATTTATATTATTTGTTATTTATATAACTACCACGTGTATTTCTACTGTGAAACGCTATACAAATAAAAACTTACAATACAACACTAACACTAACACTGTAACACTAACACTGTAACACTAACACTAACACTGTAACACTAACACTAACACTGTCACACACTAACACTGTCACACACTGTCACACTGTCACACACTAACACAGTCACACTGTCACACACTAACACTGTTACACTGTCACACACTAACACTGTCACACTGTAACACTGACACTGTCACACTGTAACACTAACACTGTCACACTGTAACACTAACACTGTCACACTGTAAAACTAACACTTCAACACTGTAACACTACCACTGTAACACTAACACTGTAACACTAACACTAACACTGTCACACACTAACACTGTCACACACTAACACTGTCACACTGTAACACTAACACTGCAACATTAACACTGTCACACTGCAACACTAACACTGTAACACTAACACTGTCACACACTAACACTGTCACACACTAATACTGTCACACACTAACACTGTCACACACTAACACTGTCAGACACTAACATTGTCACACACTAACACTGTCACACACTAACACTGTCACATACTAACACTGTAACACTGTCACACACTAACACTATCACACACTAACACTGTCACACACTAACACTGTAACACTGTCACACACTAACATTGTCACACACTAACACTGTCACACACTAACACTGTCACATACTAACACTGTAACACTGTCACACACTAACACTATCACACACTAACACTAACACTGTCACACTGTAACACTAACACTGCAACACTAACACTGTGTAAGGATTCAGCTCCTGGGTTTTGCTGGAACTGATCCTTACAGAGCTATTCAGTTTCCAGACAAGCCCCCCCTGACCCTGCAATCAGGTATCACCTGCGCTTGCAATCCCTGCAGCCTGCAATCAGGTATCACCTGCGCTTGCGATCCCTGCAGCCTGCAATCAGGTATCACCTGCGCTTGCGATCCCTGCAGCCTGCAATCAGGTATCACCTGCGCTTGCGATCCCTGCAGCCTGCATGCCTCCTATGCAGCTCTGTCTCATTGGCTGTCTGTTCTATTTAACTCCTGCCCCTCCCCCCAGAAAGTGGCTGCGCATAAACCAAGTTATCCTTGGATGTAACTGTGTTTGCCTCAAACACCTCTGTCTTAGCCTTACTTGTTTGCCTTGCTGAAGCGCTGGAGTCCCCAGCACTAAGTTTCGCTGTTCCTGAGGCCTGTCTGCATATCCCTCGTGCAGAGGCTGCATCGCTGTTCCTGAGGCCTGTCTGCATATCCCTCGTGCAGAGGCTGCATCGCTGTTCCTGAGGCCTGTCTGCATATCCCTCGTGCAGAGGCTGCATCGCTGTTCCTGAGGCCTGTCTGCATATCCCTCGTGCAGAGGCCTGCATCGCTATTCCTGAGGCCTGTCTGCATATACCTCATGCAGAGGCCTGCATCTCTGTTCCTGAGGCCTCTCTGCATATCCCTCATGCAGAGGCCTGCATCGCTGTTCCTGAGGCCTGTCTGCATATCCCTCGTGCAGAGGCTGCATCGCTGTTCCTGAGGCCTGTCTGCATATACCTCATGCAGAGGCCTGCATCGCTGTTCCTGAGGCCTGTCTGCATATCCCTCGTGCAGAGGCTGCATCGCTGTTCCTGAGGCCTGTCTGCATATCCCTCGTGCAGAGGCTGCATCGCTGTTCCTGAGGCCTCTCTGCATATTCCTCGTGCAGAGGCCTGCATCTCTGTTCCTGAGGCCTCTCTGCATATTCCTCGTGCAGAGGCTGCATCGCTGTTCCTGAGGCCTGTCTGCATATCCCTCATGCAGAGGCTGCATCGCTGTTCCTGAGGCCTGTCTGCATATCCCTCGTGCAGAGGCCTGCATCGCTGTTCCTGAGGCCTGTCCTCATATCCCTCATGCAGAGGCTGCATCGCTGTTCCTGAGGCCTGTCTGCATATCCCTCGTGCAGAGGCTGCATCGCTGTTCCTGAGGCCTGTCTGCATATCCCTCGTGCAGAGGCCTGCATCGCTGTTCCTGAGGCCTGTCTGCATATCCCTCATGCAGAGGCCTGCATCGCTGTTCCTGAGGCCTGTCTGCATATCCCTCGTGCAGAGGCTGCATCGCTGTTCCTGAGGCCTGTCTGCATATCCCTCGTGCAGAAGCCTGCATCGCTGTTCCTGAGGCCTGTCCTCATATCCCTCATGCAGAGGCCTGCATCGCTGTTCCTGAGGCCTGTCTGCATATCCCTCGTGCAGAGGCTGCATCGCTGTTCCTGAGGCCTGTCTGCATATCCCTCGTGCAGAGGCTGCATCGCTGTTCCTGAGGCCTGTCTGCATATCCCTCGTGCAGAGGCTGCATCGCTGTTCCTGAGGCCTGTCTGCATATCCCTCGTGCAGAGGCTGCATCGCTGTTCCTGAGGCCTGTCTGCATATCCCTCGTGCAGAGGCCTGCATCGCTGTTCCTGAGGCCTGTCTGCATATCCCTCGTGCAGAGGCCTGCATCGCTGTTCCTGAGGCCTGTCTGCATATCCCTCGTGCAGAGGCCTGCATCGCTGTTCCTGAGGCCTGTCTGCATATACCTCATGCAGAGGCTGCATCGCTGTTCCTGAGGCCTCTCTGCATATCCCTCATGCAGAGGCCTGCATCGCTGTTCCTGAGGCCTGTCTGCATATCCCTCGTGCAGAGGCTGCATCGCTGTTCCTGAGGCCTGTCTGCATATCCCTCGTGCAGAGGCTGCATCGCTGTTCCTGAGGCCTGTCTGCATATCCCTCGTGCAGAGGCTGCATCTCTGTTCCTGAGGCCTCTCTGCATATTCCTCGTGCAGAGGCTGCATCGCTGTTCCTGAGGCCTGTCTGCATATCCCTCGTGCAGAGGCCTGCATCGCTGTTCCTGAGGCCTGTCTGCATATCCCTCGTGCAGAAGCCTGCATCGCTGTTCCTGAGGCCTGTCTGCATATCCCTCGTGCAGAGGCCTGCATCGCTGTTCCTGAGGCCTGTCTGCATATCCCTCGTGCAGAGGCCTGCATCGCTGTTCCTGAGGCCTGTCTGCATATCCCTCGTGCAGAGGCTGCATCGCTGTTCCTGAGGCCTGTCTAATGTGAAATTATAATAGGCTTTATTGTGCCTGTTCCTTTTCATCAGGAAATTATCCAAACACAGGGGGGGGGGGGAACAAAGATTCCATTCACTTGGGAGTATTTCTAGTGAAATCCTATGCAATTAGTTCACATCTCCATTAGTTAAGCATGTCTCGCAGCCCCAAAACATATACAGAGGCGACACGTTTAAATTGAGCAGGGCTAGTACCGCAAGCCGGGACATGCCCCGGCTTGCTAGCCCCACTCCCTCGGCGTGACGCGCGGTCACGCGTCATCGGGTGCCTGCGCCCCCTGCACGCGCGTCCAGGGCTCCCCGAGGGAGCCCTGGTGTCCCGCGATGTGGGGGATGGCGGCAGGCGGTTCCGGGGGACCCGGCGGACCCGGCGAGCGGAGGAAGAAAGCCCCGTTCGGAGGGCGCTCCTCCGCGGCTTCGGCGCGCGCCCGGCACCCTCCGGCGCGCCAGGTTACTGCTGCGGCCGAGACCGGGCAAATGCTCGAATAAACTCGGCCGCAGCAGTAGCATGAAAATAAGCAGATATAAGCAGTCTATTAAGAATAAAAGTGTAATCTGTTTCTTGGAGGGAAAATCTTCTCACTTCCTGGTTCAGCTTCAGGTGTAGTAATTTTCCCTGTGTCTTGAAATCAGCTCTGCTGTGCAGAGCTCAAGACCGGTCAGCTCCAAAGGTCAGCTCTCAGTCAGAGCTAAGGAGTCACTTCCTGTCTCACAGGCAGGCTTTTGTAAGCAATCTAATCAGGCAGGTGGTGTTTAGTAATTAACTACCACACTGCTAGATTAAAGGCACATTACTGAACAGGGATAAGTCCCCTGTTACACGGGAATAAATGGAATATAGGAAGGAAAGATGGAAAATGTCTCAAATGTGCCCCCCCCCTCCACCCCCCCCCCCCAACACACGCGTGCACACAACACGCAGGCTTTCACATACATACACCACACAAACAACAAACACGGGGTGTCTCTCTCCTGGGCTGTCTCTCTCCCGGGCTCTCTCTCACGCTGCCTCTCTCCTATGCTGTCTCCTGGATTGTCTCTCTCTTTGGCTTTGTCTCTCTCTTGGGCTGGCACTCTCTCGGGCTGGCTCTCTCTCGGGCTGTCTCTCTCGGGCTCTCTCTCTCCCGGGCTGTCTCTCTCCCAGGCTGTCTCTCTCCCAGGCTGTCTCTCTCCCAGGCTGTCTCTGTCCTGGCCTGTCTCTCTCCTGGCCTGTCTCTCAGGCTGTCTCTGTCCTGGCCTGTCTCTCAGACTGTCTCTCTCCCGGCCTGTCTCTTAGGTATGCCTTTCACTCCTCATCGTGGTTGGTTTCAGGCCCAGCAGATCCAGCTCCACCAGGCCGCCTCCACTTTCACCCGGACTCCCCATCAAAAGGCTCCCACTGGATGAGACAGACCGTCTCTTTCGACAGACTGAAACTCACCAACAACGCTCAGGATATGAGAGGCCATGTGAGGGGGGAAAGAGAAAGGGGGAGTGAGAGGGCAGGGGGAGTGAGAGGGCGGGGGGAGTGAGAGGGCGGGGGGAGTGAGAGGGCGGGGGGAGCGAGAGGGCAGGGGGAGCGAGAGGGCAGGGGTAGCGAGAGGGCAGGGGTAGCGAGAGGGCAGGGGGAGTGAGAGGGCAGGGGGAGCGAGAGGGCAGGGGGAGCGAGGGCAGGGGGAGTGAGGGGGCAGGGGGAGTGAGGGGGTGGAGGGAGTGAGAGGGCAGGGCACAGTGAGAGGGCAGGGGGAGTGAGAGGGCAGGGCACAGTGAGAGGGCAGGGGGAGCGAGAGGGCAGGGCACAGTGAGAGGGCAGGGGGAGTGAGAGGGCAGGGGGAGCGAGAGGGCAGGGCACAGTGAGAGGGCAGGGGGAGCGAGAGGGCAGGGGGAGCGAGAGGGCAGGGGGAGCGAGAGGGCAGGGGGAGCGAGAGGGCAGGGGGAGCGAGAGGGCAGGGGGAGCGAGAGGGCAGGGCACAGTGAGAGGGCAGGGGGAGTGAGAGGGCAGGGGGAGTGAGAGGGCAGGGGGAGTGAGAGGGCAGGGGGAGTGAGAGGGCGGGGCAGGGGGAGCGAGAGGGCAGGGGGAGCGAGAGGGCAGGGGGAGCGAGAGGGCGGAGGGAGCGTGAGGGCGGAGGGAGTGAGAGGGCGGGGGGAGCGAGAGGGCAGGGGGAGCGAGAGGGCAGAGGGAGCGAGAGGGCAGGGGGAGCGAGAGGGCAGGGGGAGCGAGAGGGCAGGGGGAGCGAGAGGGCAGGGGGAGCGAGAGGGCAGAGGGAGCGAGAGGGCAGGGGGAGCGAGAGGGCAGGGGGAGTGAGAGGGCAGAGGAAGTGAGAGGGCAGGGCACAGTGAGAGGGCAGGGGGAGCGAGAGGGCAGGGGGAGTGAGAGGGCAGAGGGAGTGAGAGGGCAGGGGGAGCGAGAGGGCAGAGGGAGCGAGAGGGCAGGGGGAGCGAGAGGGCAGGGGAGCGAGAGGGCAGGGGGAGTGAGAGGGCAGGGCACAGTGAGAGGGCAGGGGGAGCGAGAGGGCAGGGGGAGCGAGAGGGCAGAGGGAGTGAGAGGGCAGGGCACAGTGAGAGGGCGGGGCACAGTGAGAGGGCAGGGGGAGTGAGAGGGCAGGGCACAGTGAGAGGGCAGGGGGAGCGAGAGGGCAGGGGGAGCGAGAGGGCAGGGCACAGTGAGAGGGCAGGGGGAGCGAGAGGGCAGGGCACAGTGAGAGGGCAGGGGGAGCGAGAGGGCAGGGGGAGCGAGAAGGCAGGGGGAGCGAGAGGGCAGGGCACAGTGAGAGGGCAGGGGGAGCGAGAGGGCAGGGGGAGCGAGAGGGCAGGGGGAGCGAGAGGGCAGGGGGAGCGAGAGGGCAGGGGGAGCGAGAGGGCAGGGCACAGTGAGATGGCAGGGGGAGTGAGAGGGCAGGGGGAGTGAGAGGGCGGGGGGAGTGAGAGGGCGGGGGGAGTGAGAGGGCAGGGCACAGTGAGAGGGCAGGGGGAGTGAGAGGGCAGGGGGAGTGAGAGGGCAGGGGGAGTGAGAGGGCAGGGGGAGCGAGAGGGCAGGGGGAGCGAGAGGGCAGGGGGAGCGAGAGGGCAGGGGGAGCGAGAGGGCAGGGCACAGTGAGAGGGCAGGGGGAGTGAGAGGGCGGGGGGAGCGAGAGGGCAGGGGGAGCGAGAGGGCAGGGGGAGCGAGAGGGCGGGGGGAGCGAGAGGGCGGGGGGAGCGAGAGGGCGGGGGGAGCGAGAGGGCGGGGGGAGCGAGAGGGCGGGGGGAGCGAGAGGGCGGGGGGATTGAGAGGGCAGGGCACAGTGAGAGGGCAGGGGGAGCGAGAGGGCGGGGGGAGCGAGAGGGCGGGGGGAGCGAGAGGGCGGGGGGAGCGAGAGGGCGGGGGGAGCGAGAGGGCGGGGGGAGCGAGAGGGCGGGGGGAGCGAGAGGGCAGGGGGAGCGAGAGGGCAGGGGGAGCGAGAGGGCAGGGGGAGCGAGAGGGCAGGGGGAGCGAGAGGGCAGGGGGAGCGAGAGGGCAGGGGGAGCGAGAGGGCAGGGGGAGCGAGAGGGCAGGGGGAGCGAGAGGGCAGGGGGAG
The DNA here is from genome assembly GCF_040206685.1 of Ascaphus truei. Lineage (NCBI taxonomy): Eukaryota > Metazoa > Chordata > Amphibia > Anura > Ascaphidae > Ascaphus > Ascaphus truei. Next base: position 271,236 of record NW_027453835.1, read on the forward strand.
CGAGAGGGCAGGGGGAGCGAGAGGGCAGGGGGAGCGAGAGGGCAGGGGGAGCGAGAGGGCAGAGGGAGCGAGAGGGCAGGGCATAGTGAGAGGGCAGGGGGAGCGAGAGGGCAGGGCACAGTGAGAGGGCAGGGGGAGCGAGAGGGCAGGGGGAGCGAGAGGGCAGGGGGAGCGAGAGGGCAGGGCACAGTGAGAGTGGGAGGGGGAGTGAGAGGGCAGGGGGAGTGAGAGGGCGGGGGGAGCGAGAGGGCGGGGGGAGCGAGAGGGCGGGGGGAGTGAGAGTGGGAGGGGGAGTGAGAGGGCAGGGGGAGTGAGAGGGCAGGGGGAGTGAGAGGGCAGGGCACAGTGAGAGGGCGGGGGGAGCGAGAGGGCAGGGCACAGTGAGAGGGCGGGGGAGCGAGAGGGCAGGGCACAGTGAGAGGGCAGGGGGAGCGAGAGGGCAGGGGGAGCGAGAGGGCAGTCGGAGCGAGAGGGCAGGGGGAGTGAGAGGGCAGGGGGAGTGAGAGGGCAGGGGGAGTGAGAGGGCGGGGCAGAGTGAGAGGGCAGGGGGAGTGAGAGGGCGGGGCACAGTGAGAGTGGGAGGGGGAGTGAGAGGGCGGGGCACAGTGAGAGTGAGAGGGGGAGTAAGGAGCAGTGGGAGTGAGAGGGCAGGGGGGGTGAGAGGGCGGGGGGAGTGAGAGGGCAGGGCACAGTGAGAGTGGGAGGGGGAGTTAGAGGGCAGGGCACAGTGAGAGTGGGAGGGGGAGTGAGGGCAGGGGAGTGAGAGGGCAGGGGGAGTGATAGGGCAGGGGGAGTGAGAGGGCAGGGGGAGTGAGAGGGCGGGGCACAGTGAGAGGGCAGGGGGAGTGATAGGGCAGGGGGAGTGAGAGGGCAGGGGGAGTGAGAGGGCGGGGCACAGTGAGAGGGCAGGGCACAGTGAGAGGGCAGGGGGAGTGAGAGGGCGGGGCAGAGTGAGAGTTGGAGGGGGAGTGAGAGGGCAGGGGGATTGAGAGGGCGGGGCACAGTGAGAGTGAGAGGGGGAGTGAGGAGCAGTGGGAGTGAGAGGGCAGGGGGGGTGAGAGGGCAGGGGGAGTGAGAGGGCAGGGCACAGTGAGAGTGGGAGGGGGATTTAGAGGGCAGGGGGAGTGAGAGGGCAGGGCACAGTGAGAGTGGGAGGGTGAGTGAGGGCAGGGGAGTGAGGGCAGGGGGAGTGAGAAGGCAGGGGGAGTGAGAGGGCAGGGGGAGTGAAAGGGCAGGGCACAGTGAGAGGGCAGGGCACAGTGAGAGGGCAGGGCACAGTGAGAGGGCAGGGCACAGTGAGAGGGCAGGGGGAGTGAGAGGGCAGGGCACAGTGAGAGGGCAGGGGGAGTGAGAGGGCAGGGCACAGTGAGAGGGCAGCACACAGTGAGAGGGCAGGGCAGAGTGAGAGGGCAGGGGGAGTGAGAGGGCAGGGGGAGTGAGAGGGCAGGGGGAGTGAGAGGGCGGGGCACAGTGAGAGGGCAGGGGGAGTGAGAGGGCGGGGCACAGTGAGAGTGGGAGGGGGAGTGAGAGGGCAGGGGGATTGAGAGGGCGGGCACAGTGAGAGTGAGAGGGGGAATGAGGAGCAGTGGGAGTGAGAGGGTAGGGGGGGTGAGAGGGCGGGGGGAGTGATAGGGCAGGGCACAGTGAGAGTGGGAGGGGGAGTTAGAGGGCAGGGGGAGTGAGAGGGCAGGGCACAGTGAGAGTGGGAGGGGGAGTGAGGGCAGGGGAGTGAGAGGGCAGGGGGAGTGAGAGGGCAGGGGGAGTGAGAGGGCAGGGGGAGTGAGATTGCAGGGCACAGTGAGAGGGCAGGGGGAGTGAGAGGGCAGGGCACAGTGAGAGGGCGGGGGGAGTGAGAGGGCAGGGGGAGTGAGAGGGCAGGGGGAGTGAGAGGGCAGGGGGAGTGAGAGGGCAGGGGGAGTGAGAGGGCAGGGGGAGTGAGAGGGCAGGGGGAGTGAGAGGGCAGATAGAGTGAGAGGGCAGGGCACAGTGAGGAGCAGTGGGAGTGAGAGGGCAGGGGGAGCGAGAGGGCAGGGCACAGTGAGAGTGGGAGGTGGAATGAGAGGGAGGAAGCGGCAGTATTATCCGTGACTCCATGTGCTGCTGTGTATATAAATATATATGTTTGTGTGTGTGTTAATAGCGGGTGGTGAGAGCTTACAGGAGGGCACTGCTGGATTAAGTCTCCCCAGTGATCTCCCAGATCCTGCGGTTACAGCCTCTCTTCTCCACGTCCCTCCCACACATTCCCTCATCCCATCATCTCCAGCCCGTGTCTCCCCACTGCTGGATGAAGCCTCCCCAGTGATCCCCCAGGTCCTGCGGTTACAGCCTCTCTTCTCCACGTCCCTCCCACACATTCTCTCATCCCATCCTCCCCAGCCCGTGTCTCCCCACTGCTGGATGAAGCCTCCCCAGTGATCCCCCAGGTCCTGCGGTTACAGCCTCTCTTCTCCACGTCCCTCCCACACATTCTCTCATCCCATCCTCCCCAGCCCGTGTCTCCCCACTGCTGGATGCAGACTCCCCAGTGATCTCCCAGGTCCTGCGGTTACAGCCTCTCTTCTCCACGTCGCTCCCACACATTCCCTCATCCCATCCTCTCCAGCCCGTGTCTCCCCACTGCTGGATTAAGTCTCCCCAGTGATCTCCCAGGTCCTTCGGTTACAGCCTCTCTTCTCCACGTCGCTCCCACACATTCCCTCATCCCATCCTCCCCAGCCCGTGTCTCCCCACTTCTGGATGAAGCCTCCCAAGTGATCCCCCAGGTCCTGCGGTTACAGCCTCTCTTCTCCACGTCCCTCCCACACATTCCCTCATCCCATCCTCCCCAGCCCGTGTCTCCCCACTGCTGGATGCAGACTCCCCAGTGCTCTCCCTGGTCCTGCGGTTACAGCCTCTCTTCTCCATGTCGCTCCCACACATTTCCTCATCCCATCCTCTCCAGCCCGTGTCTCCCCACTGCTGGATGCAGACTCCCCAGTGATCTCCCAGGTCCTGCGGTTACAGCCTCTCTTCTCCACGTCGCTCCCACACATTCCCTCATCCCATCCTCTCCAGCCCGTGTCTCCCCACTGCTGGATTAAGTCTCCCCAGTGATCTCCCAGGTCCTTCGGTTACAGCCTCTCTTCTCCACGTCGCTCCCACACATTCCCTCATCCCATCCTCCCCAGCCCGTGTCTCCCCACTTCTGGATGAAGCCTCCCAAGTGATCCCCCAGGTCCTGCGGTTACAGCCTCTTCTCCACGTCGCTCCCACACATTCCCTCATCCCATCCTCTCAAGACTGTGTCTCCCCACTGCTGGATGAAGCCTCCCCGGTGATCTCCCAGGTCCTGCGGTTACTGCCTCTCTTCTCCACGTCGCTCCCACACATTCCCTCATCTCATCACCTTCAGCCCGTGTCTCCCCACTGCTGGATGAAGCCTCCCCAGTGATCTCCCAGGTCCTGCGGTTACTGCCTCTCTTCTCCACGTCGCTCCCACACATTCCCTCATCTCATCACCTTCAGCCCGTGTCTCCCCACTGCTGGATGAAGCCTCCCCAATGATCTCCCAGGTCCTGCGGTTACAGTCTCTCTTCTCCACGTCGCTCCCACACATTGTCTCATCTTATCCTCCCAGCCCGTGTCTCCCCACTGCTGGATGAAGCCTCCCCAATGATCTCCCAGGTCCTGCGGTTACAGTCTCTCTTCTCCACGTCGCTCCCACACATTGTCTCATCTTATCCTCCCAGCCTACTTTTGGGCGTTGTCTTGGTCTTTTACTGTAGTTTCCCTTGGAATCCAGTCAATTACTATCCCTATCCAACGAGGGTCATTTCTTCTTACGATATGTCCGGCCCACCGCCATTTTAATTTGTTCACCCTTCTGATGTCACAGACGTTTGGTTTGGAACCCATTTATTCTTTATCCTGTCTCTTCGGATAACACCCAGCATGCATCTCTCCATACTTCTTTGAGTTGTCTGAAACTTCTGAATTATCTTTGCGTTTAGGGTCCAAGTTTCACACCAACACGTGAGCACGGACAGGATACACGGGTCACACCCACACGTGAGCACGGACAGGATACACAGGTCACAACCACATGTGAGCACGACAGGATACACGGGTCACACCCACACGTGAGCACGGACAGGATACACGGGTCACACCCACACGTGAGCACGGACAGGATATACGGGGCAGAAACTTTCCTCTTGAGACGCAGTGGAAGGGTCCCTTGAAAGATTGTCTTATTTCTTCCAAATATGCTCCATCCCAACTTCTTTCTCCAATTAATTTCATTCAAAGGGTTCCCACCCATTGTTGTTTGCCGGCCAGGGCAGACACAGGCCCTTATTCTGTAAGATAGATAGGAAAAAGACAGCACACAACTCTCATGGTGTAGTATATAAAAAATATAATAGGCTATAATGAAGCTGGTAAGTAATGCACGCACATCAATTTGGATATAAACAGGCTGTAAGAGACGTGTGCAGAGGTACATATAATGGAGGCCGATTTGGGTGAAATGATATCTTGGCTTTATTGAGCCTCTTCCTTTATACAGGCAAAACATACAAAAACAACAAAATAAACCCCTATCCTTTTGTAATGGCTAACTTACTTTCCCCATACCCTATCTGCAGGACTGGAGGGGTATTCCCATTACCAGCCTATCACCCCAAAGTCTCAGGAGGTACCTTATGCAGGTGGCCCTCCATGTCAGTATCTGGCAGGTTCCTGTGTCCTCTGTGTCCAGGAAATATAGGTATCTGGGTATCTTGATCTTAGCATGCCTTGTGCTCAAGACAGTGTCTGTGTGCAGGCTTCTCTGCTTTCTTTTGTCAGACCAATTGTGAACTAAGGAATCCCTCTCCTGTGTCTCACATGAGGCTTTTTACAGAGCTCTCATTAGTCCAGGTGGAGACTAGTTAATTGAGTGGCTGCAATTAACTATCTCTCTACTGAATTCTCAGAGCTTTGAGGCTGCTTTATTTAAAAATGGATGTCCTTGTTACATACCTCCCCTGTTTGTGGGAAGATCGGGCTTGCCACGGCTAAGGCCATCCTTCCACTCTCACTCGAGATATCTCTGTGGCTCGAATGAGAGTGGACAGAGGAAGAGAACCCTCAGTCCCATTGGGATTGGAGCCCTTTCTCCAGGTCAGTAATGTCTCCTCATGAAGGTGCTTGAGCTCAGCACTTTTCAGTCGCTCGAGGAGGACTTTTCCCAAGCACAGTCTATCTCCTGACTGCTTAGTCACGTATTTTCCCCTGCGTCGGGCGATCCTTTCTTCCCTGAGTTTAGGATGACCACCTGCATCGAGTTCTGGAGCCATATTCACAGGTGGTTATAGCTGGGTGGAGTCTTTATCCAGACCGATTGACTCCCGCGAAATCTCAGTTTGGTTGTTACCTAGTGTTGTACCTGTAGTGGTGTGAACACCGAAACAGTTCGCCTCAATCTAGCCAAAGACAGTATCTTTCTAGTGGCTATCTTCATTGTGAGGAATATGGCTGGGGCCACAGTAGCATAACTGTATTAGTATTGCGCTTCTCAGTCGTAATTCTGCTCTTCTTTCCTGACTTGTGTGGAAAGCCGATCGTAGTACTGAGAATGAACCTCATTCTGAGAGACTTCCACCTCTCTATGGCACTTGCGCACCTCTTGCTGAGAGACGAATCTCTTTCAGTGCCTCCTCATACTTCTGTTTCAGAATAGAAATCATTCTATCAGATTGGCTCTGCTTTTCATCCATGGCGGTAATAGTGCGAACACTACTATCTCGATCTGTCCTTAGATCCTCCATTTCGGTCTTGGCCGCAGAGTAAATTGCGAGCACAGTCTTCTGTAGCTCAGCATTATTTTCTCTCTCCATTTCCAATTCTTCACGGAGCAGATCACAGTCATGCCTGGCAGCTTTGCAGTGCATCTTCAGGGCTGGTCAAGGGATCGTCACTCACTGGTTCCGGCTCCGCTTCCCTGGTATGGTTGGTTGAGGGTTCCTCACTGTTGGCACCGGACACATTCTTCTCTGGGGTACACGACTTCTGCCTGGGGCCCTCTGGATATTCGGTTATCCGCGTGAAGAATCCTCCATTTTCTCTAGGCTGCAGGGCATCTCGGTCCCCCTTTTTCTCTGCGGACGTGTCTGCTCCGTCCGCGGTAAGTGAAGAACCGCTTTTCTTTTTCCGCCTTTTTGTTTTGGATGACACCGTCCCCTCAGGGATACTGGGGTCTCAGTCTTTATTTGAAACCTCAGCAGTTTCACTGTATCCGCCAGGCTCTTGCAGTTGCGTTAGCTTGCATAGATATTCGGTGATCTGCTGCTCCCGCTCTTGCTCCTACGATCACATTTGTCATCATAGAGAGCGGTCTTTTTGGTGCGTATCGATTTTAGGCACCGCCACCATCCATGGGGTGTTTTGTGTGTGTGACTCGGTTCGGGTTCCCCATATAAGATATCTTCATCTTTATCCGAATACTCATAGGACCGGACGGGCCACTCTTCTGTGGGGTAGGGTTCATTACAGGAACGCCACATCTTGTCCTCCATTTTGGGGCTATCAGGTGTATTTGTTCCTGACCTCAGGAGGCGCTATTGCAGCTGTTTTCACGGTATTCGCTACTTCCCCAGCTGGTAGTCCTAGAGGTGAGCAGGCTTTGCTTCCAGAGATTGTAGCTCTCACAGGTGTCTCTGTAGACTTTTTCTTCTTCTTTACTTTTGCAGATTCTGAAACATCAGCAGTACTGAGGCTTAAGGAAGCATATGAGCAGCTCCATGGCTGATAATTAACACCTCATACATAAAGCTTCCAGGCAGTCAGTCAGTCACCCAGGCAGTCAGTCAGTCACCCACTCACCCAGGCAATCAGTCACCCAGGCAGTCAGTCGCCCACCCACTCACCCAAGCAGTCAGTCACCCACCCACTCACCCAGGCAGTCCGTCACCCAGTCAGTCAGTTACCACCCAGTCAGTTACAACCCAGTCAGTCACCCACCCAGGCAGGCAGTCAGTCACCCAGGCAGGCAGTCACCCACCCAGGCAGTCAGTCAGTTACCACCCAGTCAGTTACAACCCAGTCAGTCACCCACCCAGGCAGGCAGTCAGTCACCCAGGCAGTCAGTCAGTTACCACCCAGTCAGTCACCGACCCAGGAAGTCAGTCACCCCCCCAGGCAGGCAGTCACCCACTCTGGCAGTCAGTCATCCACCCACTCACTCACCCAGGTAGTCAGTCACCCACCCATACTTAACCCCCCAGACCCATACTTAACCCCCCAGACCCATACTTAACCCCCCTTGCCCCCAGGCCCATACTTAACCCCCACTCCCCCTCAGGCCCATACTTAACCACCCCCCTACCCCCCCAGGCCCATACTGAATCCCCCCAGGCTTTTTGCCCCCTTGGATGTAGCATTGGGTATCTTTGTCTTTTGTTGATAATATTAAAATAAACAGATTGCATTGTAATGTTTTTTTCCGTATTACAATAAGAAGAAAACAGTTAAGTAAAAGTTATGCGCTAAAAAATATTCCGTGGTAGGTGCGCTATGGGTGTGGGGGGGGGGCTGCTCCTTTCCTTTGTCCTGGACCCCATGATTTCTGTTGGCGGCCCTGGGACTCACTGACCCACAGTCATATGTAGAAGCACATGCACACCGCTGGTAGGTGCTGGAGGGGGGTACTTATCTGCCGGTGCGCTGTGTCCGAGGAGGTCCAGACATCCCAGAGGTCCTCGAGCAGAGGAATGGAAGCAGGCACACGGTCTTTCTAAAGGTGCAGTTTATTGTGCCACCAAAGGTCCAACGTTTCGGCAAATAGATTGCCCCTGGGATCCTCCCCTGGTGGCGCATGACGTCATCACGCCACGTCACGCTGGCGCTCTGATGTCACGATGGGGGCGTCGACATCCAGGAGCAAGGCAGCAGTGATCGTGGAGGGGTGAGCACCCATTTGTGTATATATTGTGGTATGTTTAGCATGTTCTGAAGCCCTCTCCTTGATAAAGGCAATCTATTGCCGAAACGTTGGACCTTTGGTGGCACAATAAACTGCCCCTTTAGAAAGACCGTGCGCCTGCTTCCATTCCTCTACTCGCTGACCCCCAGCCTTGTCCCATTAAACACTCCCCCCTCCCCCCCATACCTCCAGGTCTGCCCTCGGCTCCTTAGTGATTCGGATACGGTGCTGGGGTTCTTTACCCCGCCGTGTCCCTTTATAACCTGCGGTTACATATCCTGCCCCTGGGGGTTACATATCCTGCCCCTGGGGGTTACATATCCTGCCCCTGGGGGTTACATATCCTGCCCCTGGGGGTTACATATCCTGCCCCTGGGGGTTACATATCCTGCCCCATGGGTTACATATCCTGCCCCTGGGGGTTACATATCCTGCCCCTGGGGGTTACATATCCTGCCCCTGGGGGTTACATATCCTGCCCCTGGGGGTTACATATCCTGCCCCTGGGGGTTACATATCCTGCCCCTGGGGTTACATATCCTGCCCCTGGGGGTTACATATCCTGCCCCTGGGGGTTACATATCCTGCCCCTGGGGGTTACATATCCTGCCCCTGGGGTTACATATCCTGCCCCTGGGGGTTACATATCCTGCCCCTGGGGGTTACATATCCTGCCCCTGGGGTTACATATCCTGCCCCTGGGGGTTACATATCCTGCCCCTGGGGGTTACTCTGCAGGTGAAGTTTAGCAGACCCAGCAGTGACTGCTTTTGTTTCAGGGTCACCTTCCTGGCCTCCCTGACCTGACCTCCCTTCCTGGCCTCCCTGACCTGACCTCCCTTCCTGGCCTCCCTGACCTGGCCTCCCTGTAATTACATCCCTTCCTGGCCTCCCTGACCTGGCCTCCCTTCCTGGCCTCCCTGACCTGGCCTCCCTTCCTGGCCTCCCTGACCTGGCCTCCCTCACCTGACCTCCCTTCCTGGCCTCCCTGACCTGACCTCCCTTCCTGGCCTCCCTGACCTGGCCTCCCTGTAATTACATCCCTTCCTGGCCTCCCTGACCTGGCCTCCCTTCCTGGCCTCCCTGACCTGGCCTCCCTTCCTGGCCTCCCTGACCTGACCTCCCTTCCTGGCCTCCCTGACCTGGCCTCCCTTCCTGGCCTCCCTGACCTGGCCTCCCTTCCTGGCCTCCCTTACCTGGCCTCCCTTCCTGGCCTCCCTGACCTGGCCTCCCTTCCTGGCCTCCCTGACCTGACCTCCCTTCCTGGCCTCCCTGACCTGGCCTCCCTTCCTGGCCTCCCTGACCTGGCCTCCCTTCCTGGCCTCCCTGACCTGACCTCCCTTCCTGGCCTTCCTGACCTGGCCTCCCTTCCTGGCCTCCCTGACCTGGCCTCCCTTCCTGGCCTCCCTGACCTGGCCTCCCTGACCTGACCTCCCTTCCTGGCCTCCCTGACCTGGCCTCCCTTCCTGGCCTCCCTGACCTGGCGTCCCTTCCTGGCCTCCCTGACCTGACCTCCCTTCCTGGCCTTCCTGACCTGGCCTCCCTTCCTGGCCTCCCTGACCTGACCTCCCTTCCTGGCCTCCCTGATCTGGCCTCCCTTCCTGGCCTCCCTGACCTGGCCTCCCTTCCTAGCCTCCCTGACCTGACCTCCCTTCCTGGCCTCCCTGACCTGACCTCCCTTCCTGGCCTCCCTGACCTGACCTCCTTTCATGGCCTCCCTGACCTGACCTCCCTTCCTGGCCTCCCTGACCTGACCTCCCTTCCTGGCCTCCCTGACCTGACCTCCCTTCCTGGCCTCCCTGACCTGACCTCCCTTCCTGGCCTCCCTGACCTGACCTCCCTTCCTGGCCTCCCTGACCTGACCTCCCTTCCTGGCCTCCCTGACCTGGCCTCCCTTCCTGGCCTCCCTGACCTGACCTCCCTTCCTGGCCTCCCTGACCTGACCTCCCTTCCTGGCCTCCCTGACCTGACCTCCCTTCCTGGCCTCCCTGACCTGACCTCCCTTCCTGGCCTCCCTGACCTGGCCTCCCTTCCTGGCCTCCCTGACCTGGCCTCCCTTCCTGGCCTCCCTGACCTGGCCTCCCTTCCTGGCCTCCCTGACCTGGCCTCCCTGACCTGGCCTCCCTGACCTGGCCTCCCTTCCTGGCCTCCCTGACCTGATCTAGGCTCGTTCTAAGCTTCCTGACCGTGTCTGCGGGTAAGCGCGATTCCCTCGCCCGCGTGTCAATCTCTATCCCGAGGAATGACAGGATTTCTGTTGGGCCCTCCGTTTTCTCCTCTGCTATGGGAACCCCAACTCCCTCATAATCCCCCTAGTTCTCTCTCACAACCGGTCGCACAGCGGGAAACCCGGGGGACCCACCAGCCGGAAGTCATCCAGATAGTGCGCAACTGTGCTGGTCCCGTATTACTGACTGCGCACCAGCGTAGGAAAGTACTAAATGCCTCAAAGTGGGCGCCTGAAATAGCGCAACACGTGGGGCGACATCTATCCATGTAATACGCACCCCCTGGGGCGACATCTATCCATGTAATACGCACCCCCTGGGGCGACATCTATCCATGTAATACGCACCCCCTGGGGAGACATCTATCCATGTAATACGCACCCCCTGGGGAGACATCTATCCATGTAATACGCACCCCCTGGGGAGACATCTATCCATGTAATACGCACCCCCTGGGGAGACATCTATCCATGTAATACGCACCCCCTGGGGGGACATCTATCCATGTAATACACACCCCCTGGGGAGACATCTATCCATGTAATACGCACCCCCTGGGGAGACATCTATCCATGTAATACGCACCCCCTGGGGAGACATCTATCCATGTAATAAGCACCCCCTGGGGAGACATCTATCCATGTAATACGCACCCCCTGGGGAGACATCTATCCATGTAATAGGCACCCCCTGGGGAGACATCTATCCATGTAATACGCACCCCCTGGGGAGACATCTATCCATGTAATACGCACCCTCTGGGGAGACATCTATCCATGTAATAGGCACCCCCTGGGGAGACATCTATCCATGTAATACGCACCCCCTGGGGAGACATCTATCCATGTAATACGCACCCTGTGGGGAGACATCTATCCATGTAATACGCACCCCCTGGGGAGACATCTATCCATGTAATAGGCACCCCCTGGGGAGACATCTATCCATGTAATACGCACCCCCTGGGGAGACATCTATCCATGTAATACGCAACCCCTGGGGAGACATCTATCCATGTAATACGCACCCTCTGGGGAGACATCTATCCATGTAATACGCACCCCCTGGGGAGACATCTATCCATGTAATACGCACCCTGTGGGGAGACATCTATCCATGTAATACGCACCCCCTGGGGAGACATCTATCCATGTAATACGCACCCCCTGGGGAGACATCTATCCATGTAATACGCACCCCCTGGGGAGACATCTATCCATGTAATACGCACCCCCTGGGGAGACATCTATCCATGTAATACGCACCCCCTGGGGAGACATCTATCCATGTAATACGCACCCCCTGGGGAGACATCTATCCATGTAATACGCACCCCCTGTGGAGACATCTATCCATGTAATACGCACCCCCTGGGGAGACATCTATCCATGTAATACGCACCCCCTGGGGAGACATCTATCCATGTAATACGCACCCTGTGGGGAGACATCTATCCATGTAATACGCACCCTGTGGGGAGACATCTATCCATGTAATACGCACCCTGTGGGGAGACATCTATCCATGTAATACGCACCCCCTGGGCAGACATCTATCCATGTAATACGCACCCCCTGGGCAGACATCTATCCATGTAATACGCACCCCCTGGGGAGACATCTATCCATGTAATACGCACCCCCTGGGGAGACATCTATCCATGTAATACGCACCCCCTGGGGAGACATCTATCCATGTAATACGCACCCTGTGGGGAGACATCTATCCATGTAATACGCACCCTGTGGGGAGACATCTATCCATGTAATACGCACCCTGTGGAGACATCTCTCCATGTAATACGCACCCCCTGGGGAGACATCTATCCATGTAATAGGCACCCCCTGGGCAGACATCTATCCATGTAATACGCACCCCCTGGGCAGACATCTATCCATGTAATACGCACCCTGTGGAGACATCTCTCCATGTAATACGCACCCCCTGGGGAGACATCTATCCATGTAATACGCACCCCCTGGGCAGACATCTATCCATGTAATACGCACCCCCTGGGGAGACATCTATCCATGTAATACGCACCCCCTGGGGAGACATCTATCCATGTAATACGCACCCCCTGGGGAGACATCTATCCATGTAATACGCACCCCCTGGGGAGACATCTATCCATGTAATACGCACCCCCTGGGGAGACATCTATCCATGTAATACGCACCCTGTGGGGAGACATCTATCCATGTAATACGCACCCTGTGGAGACATCTCTCCATGTAATACGCACCCCTTGGGGAGACATCTATCCATGTAATACGCACCCCCTGGGGGGACATCTATCCATGTAACACGCACCCTGTGGGGAGACATCTATCCATGTAATACGCACCCTGTGGGGAGACATCTATCCATGTAATACGCACCCCCTGGGGAGACATCTATCCATGTAATACGCACCCCCTGGGGAGACATCTATCCATGTAATACGCACCCCCTGGGGAGACATCTATCCATGTAATACGCACCCCCTGGGGAGACATCTATCCATGTAATACGCACCCCCTGGGGAGACGTCTATCCATGTAATACGCACCCTGTGGGGAGACATCTCTCCATGTAATACGCACCCCCTGGGGAGACATCTATCCATGTAATAGGCACCCCCTGGGGAGACATCTATCCATGTAATACGCACCCCCTGGGGAGACATCTATCCATGTAATACGCACCCTGTGGGGAGACATCTATCCATGTAATAGGCACCCCCTGGGGAGACATCTATCCATGTAATACGCACCCCCTGGGGAGACATCTATCCATGTAATACGCACCCTGTGGGGAGACATCTATCCATGTAATGCGCACCCCCTGGGGAGACATCTATCCATGTAATACGCACCCTGTGGGGAGACATCTATCCATGTAATGCGCACCCCCTGGGCAGACATCTATCCATGTAATACGCACCCCCTGGGCAGACATCTATCCATGTAATACGCACCCCCTGGGGAGACATCTATCCATGTAATACGCACCCCCTGGGGAGACATCTATCCATGTAATATGCACCCCCTGGGGAGACATCTATCCATGTAATACGCACCCTGTGGGGAGACATCTATCCATGTAATACGCACCCCCTGGGGAGACATCTATCCATGTAATACGCACCCCCTGGGGAGACATCTATCCATGTAATAAGCACCCCATGGGGGGACATCTATCCATGTAATACGCACCCCCTGGGGAGACATCTATCCATGTAATACGCACCCCCTGGGGAGACATCTATCCATGTAATAGGCACCCCCTGGGGAGACATCTATCCATGTAACACGCTCCCCCTGGGGAGACATCTATCCATGTAATACGCACCCTGTGGGGAGACATCTATCCATGTAATACGCACCCCCCGGGGAGACATCTCTCCATGTAATACGCACCCCCTGGGGAGACATCTATCCATGTAATACGCACCCCCTGGGGAGACATCTATCCATGTAATACGCACCCCCTGGGGAGACATCTATCCATGTAATACGCACCCCCTGGGGAGACATCTATCCATGTAATACGCACCCCCTGGGGAGACATCTATCCATGTAATACGCACCCCCTGGGGAGACATCTATCCATGTAATACGCACCCCCTGGGGAGACATCTATCCATGTAATACGCACCCCCTGGGGAGACATCTATCCATGTAATACGCACACCCTGGGGAGACATCTATCCATGTAATACGCACCCCCTGGGGAGACATCTATCCATGTAATACGCACCCCCTGGGGAGACATCTATCCATGTAATAGGCACCCCCTGGGGAGACATCTATCCATGTAATACGCACCCCCTGGGGAGAGATCTATCCATGTAATACGCACCCCCTGGGGAGACATCAATCCATGTAATACGCACCCCCTGGGGAGACATCTATCCATGTAATACGCACCCTGTGGGGAGACATCTATCCATGTAATACACACCCCCTGGGGAGACATCAATCCATGTAATACGCACCCCCTGGGGAGACATCTATCCATGTAATACGCACCCCCTGGGGAGACATCTATCCATGTAATACGCACCCCCTGGGGAGACATCTATCCATGTAATACGCACCCCCTGGGGAGACATCTATCCATGTAATACGCACCCCCTGGGGAGACATCTATCCATGTAATACGCACCCCCTGGGGAGACATCTATCCATGTAATACGCACCCCCTGGGGAGACATCTATCCATGTAATACGCACCCCCTGGGGAGACATCTATCCATGTAATACGCACCCCCTGGGGAGACATCTATCCATGTAATACGCACCCCCTGGGGAGACATCTATCCATGTAATACGCACCCCCTGGGGAGACATCTATCCATGTAATACGCACCCCCTGGGGAGACATCTATCCATGTAATACGCACCCTGTGGGGAGACATCTATCCATGTAATACGCACCCTGTGGGGAGACATCTATTCATGTAATACGCACCCCCTGGGCAGACATCTATCCATGTAATACGCACCCCCTGGGGAGACATCTATCCATGTAATACGCACCCCCTGGGGAGACATCTATCCATGTAATACGCACCCCCTGGGGAGACATCTATCCATGTAATACGCACCCCCTGGGGAGACATCTATCCATGTAATACGCACCCCCTGGGGAGACATCTATCCATGTAATAGGCACCCCCTGGGGAGACATCTATCCATGTAACACGCACCCCCTGGGGAGACATCTATCCATGTAACACGCACCCCCTGGGGAGACATCTATCCATGTAACACGCACCCCCTGGGGAGACATCTATCCATGTAATACGCACCCCCTGGGGAGACATCTATCCATGTAATAGGCACCCCCTGGGGAGACATCTATCCATGTAACACGCACCCCCTGGGGAGACATCTATCCATGTAATACGCACCCCCTGGGGAGACATCTATCCATGTAATACGCACCCCCTGGGGAGACATCTATCCATGTAATACGCACCCCCTGGGGAGACACCTATCCATGTAATACGCACCCCCTGGGGAGACACCTATCCATGTAATACGCACCCCCTGGGGAGACATCTATCCATGTAATACGCACCCCCTGGGGAGACATCTATCCATGTAATACGCACCCTGGGGAGACATCTATCCATGTAATACGCACCCCCTGGGGAGACATCTATCCATGTAATACGCACCCCCTGGGGAGACATCTATCAATGTAATACGCACCCTGGGGAGACATCTATCCATGTAATACGCACCCTGGGGAGACATCTATCCATGTAATACGCACCCCCTGGGGAGACATCTATCCATGTAATACGCACCCCCTGGGGAGACATCTATCCATGTAATACGCAGCCTGTGGGGAGACATCTATCCATGTAATACGCACCCCCTGGGGAGACATCTATCCATGTAATAGGCACCCCCTGGGGAGACATCTATCCATGTAATACGCACCCTGGGGAGACATCTATCCATGTAATACGCACCCCCTGGGGAGACATCTATCCATGTAATACGCACCCCCTGGGGAGACATCTATCAATGTAATACGCACCCTGGGGAGACATCTATCCATGTAATACGCACCCTGGGGAGACATCTATCCATGTAATACGCACCCCCTGGGGAGACATCTATCCATGTAATACGCACCCCCTGGGGAGACATCTATCCATGTAATACGCACCCTGTGGGGAGACATCTATCCATGTAATACGCACCCCCTGGGGAGCCATCTATCCATGTAATACGCACCCTGTGGGGAGACATCTATCCATGTAATACGCACCCCCTGGGGAGACATCTATCCATGTAATACGCACCCTGTGGAGACATCTATCCATGTAATATGCACCCCCTGGGGAGACATCAGACCATGTAATACGCACCCCCTGGGGAGACATCTATCCATGTAACACGCTCCCCCTGGGGAGACATCAGTCCATGTAATACTCACCCCCTGGGGAGACATCTATCCATGTAATACGCACCCCCTGGGGAGACATCTATCCATGTAATACGCACCCCCTGGGGAGACATCTATCCATGTAATACGCACCCCCTGGGGAGACATCTATCCATGTAATACGCACCCCCTGGGGAGACATCTATCCATGTGATACGCACCCTGTGGGGAGACATCTATCCATGTAATAGGCACCCCCTGGGGAGACATCTATCCATGTAATACGCACCCCCTGGGGAGACATCTATCCATGTAATATGCACCCCCTGGGGAGACATCTATCCATGTAATACGCACCCCCTGGGGAGACATCTATCCATGTAATATGCACCCCCTGGGGAGACATCTATCCATGTAATAGGCACCCCCTGGGGAGACATCTATACATGTAATACGCACCCCCTGGGGAGACATCTATCCATGTAATACACACCCCGTGGGGAGACATCTATCCATGTAATACGCACCCCCTGGGGAGACATCTATCCATGTAATAGGCACCCCCTGGGGAGACATCTATCCATGTAATACGCACCCCCTGGGGAGACATCTATCCATGTAATAGGCACCCCCTGGGGAGACATCTATCCATGTAATACGCACCCCCTGGGGAGACATCTATCCATGTAATACGCACCCCCTGGGGAGACATCTATCCATGTAATAGGCACCCCATGGGGAGACATCTATCCATGTAATACGCACCCCCTGGGGAGACATCTATCCATGTAATACGCACCCTGTGGGGAGACATCTATCCATGTAATACGCACCCCCTGGGGAGATATCTATCCATGTAATACGCACCCCCTGGGGAGACATCTATCCATGTAACACGCACCCCCTGGGGAGACATCTATCCATGTAATACGCACCCCCTGGGGAGACTTCTATCCATGTAATACCCACCCCCTGGGGAGACATCTATCCATGTAATACGCACCCCCTGGGGAGACATCTATCCATGTAATACGCACCCCCTGGGGAGACATCTATCCATGTAATACGCACCCCCTGGGGAGACATCTATCCATGTAATACGCAACCCTTGGGGAGACATCTATCCATGTAATACGCACCCCCTGGGGAGACATCTATCCATGTAATACGCACCCCCTGGGGAGACATCTATCCATGTAATACGCACCCTGGGGAGACATCTATCCATGTAATACGCACCCCCTGGGGAGACATCTATCCATGTAATACGCACCCTGTGGGGAGACATCTATCCATGGAATAGGCACCCCCTGGGGAGACATCTATCCATGTAATATGCACCCCCTGGGGAGACATCTATCCATGTAATACGCACCCCCTGGGGAGACATCTATCCATGTAATAGGCACCCCCTGGGGAGACATCTATCCATGTAATACGCACCCCCTGGGGAGACATCTATCCATGTAATACGCACCCCCTGGGGCGACATCTATCCATGTAATACGCACCCCCTGGGGAGACATCTATCCATGTAATACGCACCCTGTGGGGAGACATCTATCCATGTAATATGCACCCCCTGGGGAGACATCTATCCATGTAATAGGCACCCCCTGGGGAGACATCTATCCATGTAATACGCACCCCCTGGGGAGACATCTATCCATGTAATAGGCACCCCCTGGGGAGACATCTATACATGTAATACGCACCCCCTGGGGAGACATCTATCCATGTAATACGCACCCCGTGGGGAGACATCTATCCATGTAATATGCACCCCCTGGGGAGACATCTATCCATGTAATAGGCACCCCCTGGGGAGACATCTATCCATGTAATACGCACCCCCTGGGGAGACATCTATCCATGTAATACGCACCCCCTGGGGAGACATCTATCCATGTAATACGCACCCTGTGGGGAGACATCTATCCACCTAATACGCACCCCCTGGGGAGACATCTATCCATGTAATACGCACCCCCTGGGGAGACATCTATCCATGTAATAGGCACCCCCTGGGGAGACATCTATACATGTAATACGCACCCCCTGGGGAGACATCTATCCATGTAATATGCACCCCCTGGGGAGACATCTATCCATGTAATACGCACCCCCTGGGGAGACATCTATCCATGTAATACGCACCCTGTGGGGAGACACCTATCCATGTAATACGCACCCCCTGGGGAGACATCTATCCATGTAATACGCACCCTGGGGAGACATCTATCCATGTAATACGCACCCCCTGGGGAGACATCTATCCATGTAATACGCACCCTGGGGAGACATCTATCCATGTAATACGCACCCCCTGGGGAGACATCTATCCATGTAATACGCACCCCCTGGGGAGACATCTATCCATGTAATACGCACCCCCTGGGGAGACATCTATCCATGTAATACGCACCCCATGGGGAGACATCTATCCATGTAATAGGCACCCCATGGGGAGACATCTATCCATGTAATACGCACCCCCTGGGGAGACATCTATCCATGTAATACGCACCCCCTGGGGAGACATCAATCCATGTAATAGGCACCCCCTGGGGAGACATCTATCCATGTAATACGCACCCCCTGGGGAGACATCTATCCATGTAA
This sequence comes from Ascaphus truei, assembly GCF_040206685.1. NCBI lineage: Eukaryota > Metazoa > Chordata > Amphibia > Anura > Ascaphidae > Ascaphus > Ascaphus truei. The sequence goes on from NW_027453835.1 coordinate 289,917, forward strand.
TAGGCACCCCATGGGGAGACATCTATCCATGTAATACGCACCCCCTGGGGAGACATCTATCCATGTGATACGCACCCTGTGGGGAGACATCTATCCATGTAATAGGCACCCCCTGGGGAGACATCTATCCATGTAATACGCACCCCCTGGGGAGACATCTATCCATGTAATATGCACCCCCTGGGGAGACATCTATCCATGTAATACGCACCCCCTGGGGAGACATCTATCCATGTAATATGCACCCCCTGGGGAGACATCTATCCATGTAATAGGCACCCCCTGGGGAGACATCTATACATGTAATACGCACCCCCTGGGGAGACATCTATCCATGTAATACACACCCCGTGGGGAGACATCTATCCATGTAATACGCACCCCCTGGGGAGACATCTATCCATGTAATAGGCACCCCCTGGGGAGACATCTATCCATGTAATACGCACCCCCTGGGGAGACATCTATCCATGTAATAGGCACCCCCTGGGGAGACATCTATCCATGTAATACGCACCCCCTGGGGAGACATCTATCCATGTAATACGCACCCCCTGGGGAGACATCTATCCATGTAATAGGCACCCCATGGGGAGACATCTATCCATGTAATACGCACCCCCTGGGGAGACATCTATCCATGTAATACGCACCCTGTGGGGAGACATCTATCCATGTAATACGCACCCCCTGGGGAGATATCTATCCATGTAATACGCACCCCCTGGGGAGACATCTATCCATGTAACACGCACCCCCTGGGGAGACATCTATCCATGTAATACGCACGCCCTGGGGAGACTTCTATCCATGTAATACCCACCCCCTGGGGAGACATCTATCCATGTAATACGCACCCCCTGGGGAGACATCTATCCATGTAATACGCACCCCCTGGGGAGACATCTATCCATGTAATACGCACCCCCTGGGGAGACATCTATCCATGTAATACGCAACCCTTGGGGAGACATCTATCCATGTAATACGCACCCCCTGGGGAGACATCTATCCATGTAATACGCACCCCCTGGGGAGACATCTATCCATGTAATACGCACCCTGGGGAGACATCTATCCATGTAATACGCACCCCCTGGGGAGACATCTATCCATGTAATACGCACCCTGTGGGGAGACATCTATCCATGGAATAGGCACCCCCTGGGGAGACATCTATCCATGTAATATGCACCCCCTGGGGAGACATCTATCCATGTAATACGCACCCCCTGGGGAGACATCTATCCATGTAATAGGCACCCCCTGGGGAGACATCTATCCATGTAATACGCACCCCCTGGGGAGACATCTATCCATGTAATACGCACCCCCTGGGGCGACATCTATCCATGTAATACGCACCCCCTGGGGAGACATCTATCCATGTAATACGCACCCTGTGGGGAGACATCTATCCATGTAATATGCACCCCCTGGGGAGACATCTATCCATGTAATAGGCACCCCCTGGGGAGACATCTATCCATGTAATACGCACCCCCTGGGGAGACATCTATCCATGTAATAGGCACCCCCTGGGGAGACATCTATACATGTAATACGCACCCCCTGGGGAGACATCTATCCATGTAATACGCACCCCGTGGGGAGACATCTATCCATGTAATATGCACCCCCTGGGGAGACATCTATCCATGTAATAGGCACCCCCTGGGGAGACATCTATCCATGTAATACGCACCCCCTGGGGAGACATCTATCCATGTAATACGCACCCCCTGGGGAGACATCTATCCATGTAATACGCACCCTGTGGGGAGACATCTATCCACGTAATACGCACCCCCTGGGGAGACATCTATCCATGTAATACGCACCCCCTGGGGAGACATCTATCCATGTAATAGGCACCCCCTGGGGAGACATCTATACATGTAATACGCACCCCCTGGGGAGACATCTATCCATGTAATATGCACCCCCTGGGGAGACATCTATCCATGTAATACGCACCCCCTGGGGAGACATCTATCCATGTAATACGCACCCTGTGGGGAGACACCTATCCATGTAATACGCACCCCCTGGGGAGACATCTATCCATGTAATACGCACCCTGGGGAGACATCTATCCATGTAATACGCACCCCCTGGGGAGACATCTATCCATGTAATACGCACCCTGGGGAGACATCTATCCATGTAATACGCACCCCCTGGGGAGACATCTATCCATGTAATACGCACCCCCTGGGGAGACATCTATCCATGTAATACGCACCCCCTGGGGAGACATCTATCCATGTAATACGCACCCCATGGGGAGACATCTATCCATGTAATAGGCACCCCATGGGGAGACATCTATCCATGTAATACGCACCCCCTGGGGAGACATCTATCCATGTAATACGCACCCCCTGGGGAGACATCAATCCATGTAATAGGCACCCCCTGGGGAGACATCTATCCATGTAATACGCACCCCCTGGGGAGACATCTATCCATGTAATACGCACCCCCTGGGGAGACATCTATCCATGTAATACGCACCCCCTGGGGAGACATCAATCCATGTAATAGGCACCCCCTGGGGAGACATCTATCCATGTAATACGCACCCCCTGGGGAGACATCTATCCATGTAATACGCACCCCCCGGGGAGACATCTATCCATATAACACGCACCCTGTGGGGAGACATCTATCCATGTAATACGCACCCCCTGGGGAGACATCTATCCATGTAATACGCACCCCCTGGGGAGACATCTATCCATGTAATACGCACCCTGTGGGGAGACATCTATCCATGTAATACGCACCCCCTGGGGAGACATCTATCCATGTAATACGCACCCCCCGGGGAGACATCTATCCATATAACACGCACCCTGTGGGGAGACATCTATCCATGTAATACGCACCCCCTGGGGAGACATCTATCCATGTAATAGGCACCCCCTGGTGAGACATCTATCCATGTAATACGCACCCCCTGGGGAGACATCTATCCATGTAATAGGCACCCCCTGGGGAGACATCTATCCATGTAATACGCACCCTGTGGGGAGACATCTATCCATGTAATACGCACCCTGTGGGGAGACATCTATACATGTAATACGCACCCCCTGGGGAGACATCTATCCATGTAATACGCACCCCCTGGGGAGACATCTATCCATGTAATAGGCACCCCCTGGGGAGACATCTATCCATGTAATACGCACCCTGTGGGGAGACATCTATACATGTAATACGCACCCCCTGGGGAGACATCTATCCATGTAATACGCACCCTGTGGGGAGACATCTATACATGTAATACGCACCCCCTGGGGAGACATCTATCCATGTAATACGCACCCCCTGGGGAGGCATCTATCCATGTAATACGCACCCCCTGGGGAGACATCTATCCATGTAATACGCACCCCCTGGGGAGACATCTATCCATGTAATACCCACCCCCTGGGGAGACATCTATCCATGTAATACGCACCCCCTGGGGAGACATCTATCCATGTAATACGCACCCTGTGGGGAGACATCTATCCATGTAATACGCACCCCCTGGGGAGACATCTATCCATGTAATACGCACCCCCTGGGGAGACATCTATCCATGTAATACGCAACCCCTGGGGAGACATCTATCCATGTAATACGCACCCTGTGGGGAGACATCTATCCATGTAATATGCACCCCCTGGGGAGACATCTATCCATGTAATACGCACCCCCTGGGGAGACATCTATCCATGTAATACGCACCCCCTGGGGAGACATCTATCCATGTAATACGCACCCCCTGGGGAGACATCTATCCATGTAATACGCACCCCCTGGGGAGACATCTATCCATGTAATAGGCACCCCCTGGGGAGACATCTATACATGTAATACGCACCCCCTGGGCAGACATCTATCCATGTAATACGCACCCCGTGGGGAGACATCTATCCATGTAATACGCACCCCCTGGGGAGACATCTATTCATGTAATAGGCACCCCCTGGGGAGACATCTATCCATGTAATACGCACCCCCTGGGGAGACATCTATCCATGTAATAGGCACCCCCTGGGGAGACATCTATCCATGTAATACGCACCCCCTGGGGAGACATCTATAAATGTAATACGCACCCCCTGGGGAGACATCTATCCATGTAATATGCACCCCCTGGGGAGACATCTATCCATGTAATAAGCACCCCCTGGGGGGACATCTATCCATGTAATACGCACCCTGTGGGGAGACATCTATCCATGTAATACGCACCCTGTGGGGAGACATCTATCCATGTAATACGCACCCCCTGGGGAGACATCTATCCATATAATATGCACCCCCTGGGGAGACATCTATCCATGTAATACGCACCCCCTGGGGAGACATCTATCCATGTAATACGCACCCCCTGGGGAGACGTCTATCCATGTAATACGCACCCCCTGGGGAGACGTCTATCCATATAATACGCACCCCCTGGGGAGACATCAGTCCATGTAATACGCCCCCCCTGGGGAGACATCTATCCATGTAATACGCACCCTCTGGGGAGACATCTATCCATGTAATACGCACCCCCTGGGGAGACATCTATCCATGTAATACGCACCCCCTGGGGAGACATCTATCCATGTAATACGCACCCCCTGGGGAGACGTCTATCCATGTAATACGCACCCCCTGGGGAGACATCTCTCCATGTAATACGCACCCCCTGGGGAGACATCTATCCATATAATACGCACCCTCTGGGGAGACATCTATCCATGTAATACGCACCCCCTGGGGAGACATCTATCCATGTAATACGCACCCTCTGGGGAGACATCTATCCATGTAATACGCACCCCCTGGGGAGACATCTATCCATGTAATACGCACCCTCTGGGGAGACATCTATCCATGTAATACGCACCCTCTGGGGAGACATCTATCCATGTAATACGCACCCCCTGGGGAGACATCTATCCATGTAATACGCACCCTCTGGGGAGACATCTATCCATGTAATACGCACCCCCTGGGGAGACATCTATCCATGTAATACGCACCCTCTGGGGAGACATCTATCCATGTAATACGCACCCCCTGGGGAGACATCTATCCATGTAATACGCACCCCCTGGGGAGACATCAGTCCATGTAATACGCCCCCCCTGGGGAGACATCTATCCATGTAATACGCACCCTGTGGGGAGACATCTATCCATGTAATACGCACCCCCTGGGGAGACATCTATCCATGTAATACGCACCCCCTGGGGAGACATCTATCCATGTAATACGCACCCCCTGGGGAGACGTCTATCCATGTAATACGCACCCCCTGGGGAGACATCAGTCCATGTAATAGGCACCCCCTGGGGAGACATCTATCCATGTAATACGCACCCCCTGGGGAGACATCTATCCATGTAATACGCACCCCCTGGGGAGACATCTATCCATGTAATACGCACCCCCTGGGGAGACATCTGTCCATGTAATACGCACCCCCTGGGGAGACATCAGTCCATGTAATAGGCACCCCTTGGGGAGACATCTATCCATGTAATACGCACCCCCTGGGGAGACATCTATCCATGTAATACGCACCCCCTGGGGAGACATCTATCCATGTAATACGCACCCCCTGGGGAGACATCTATCCATGTAATACGCACCCCCTGGGGAGACATCTATCCATGTAATACGCACCCCCTGGGGAGACATCTATCCATGTAATACGCACCCCCTGGGGAGACGTCTATCCATGTAATAGGCACCCCCTGGGGAGACATCTATCCATGTAATACGCACCCCCTGGGGAGACATCTATCCATGTAATACGCACCCCCTGGGGAGACATCTATCCATGTAATAGGCACCCCCTGGGGAGACATCTATCCATGTAATAGGTACCCCCTGGGGAGACATCTATCCATGTAATAGGCACCCCCTGGGGAGACATCTATCCATGTAATACGCACCCCCTGGGGAGACATCTATCCATGTAATACGCACCCCCTGGGGAGACATCAGTCCATGTAATAGGCACCCCCTGGGGAGACATCTATCCATGTAATATGCACCCCCTGGGGAGACATCTATCCATGTAATAAGCACCCCCTGGGGAGACATCTATCCATGTAATACACACCCCCTGGGGAGACATCTATCCATGTAATACGCACCCTGTGGGGAGACATCTATCCATGTAATACGCACCCCCTGGGGAGACATCTATCCATGTAATACGCACCCCCTGGGGAGACATCTATCCATGTAATACGCACCCCCTGGGGAGACATCTATCCATGTAATACGCACCCCCTGGGGAGACGTCTATCCATGTAATACGCACCCCCTGGGGGGACATCTATCCATGTAATACGCACCCTGTGGGGAGACATCTATCCATGTAATACGCTCCCCCTGGGGAGACATCTATCCATGTAATACGCACCCTGTGGGGAGACATCTATCCATGTAATACGCACCCCCTGGGGAGACATCTATCCATGTAATACGCACCCCCTGGGGGGACATCTATCCATGTAATACGCACCCCCTGGGGAGACATCTATCCATGTAATACGCACCCCCTGGGGAGACATCTATCCATGTAATACGCACCCTGTGGGGAGACGTCTATCCATGTAATACGCACCCCCTGGGGGGACATCAGTCCATGTAATACGCACCCTGTGGGGAGACATCTATCCATGTAATACGCACCCCCTGGGGAGACATCTATCCATGTAATACGCACCCCCTGGGGAGACATTTATCCATGTAATACGCACCCTGTGGGGAGACATCTATCCATGTAATACGCACCCCCTGGGGAGACATCTATCCATGTAATACGCACCCCCTGGGGAGACATCTATCCATGTAATACGCACCCCCTGGGGAGACATCTATCCATGTAATACGCACCCCCTGGGGAGACATCTATCCATGTGATACGCACCCTGTGGGGAGACATCTATCCATGTAATACGCACCCTGTGGGGAGACGTCTATCCATGTAATACGCACCCCCTGGGGGGACATCAGTCCATGTAATACGCACCCTGTGGGGAGACATCTATCCATGTAATACGCACCCCCTGGGGAGACATCTATCCATGTAATACGCACCCCCTGGGGAGACACCTATCCATGTAATACGCACCCCCTGGGGAGACATCTATCCATGTAATATGCACCCCCTGGGGAGACATCTATCCATATAATACGCACCCCCTGGGGAGACATCTATCCATGTAATACGCACCCCCTGGGGAGACGTCTATCCATGTAATACGCACCCCCTGGGGAGACGTCTATCCATGTAATACGCACCCCCTGGGGAGACGTCTATCCATGTAATACGCACCCTGTGGGGAGACATCTATCCATGTAATACGCACCCCCTGGGGAGACATCTATCCATGTAATACGCACCCCCTGGGGAGACGTCTATCCATGTAATACGCACCCTGTGGGGAGACATCTATCCATGTAATACGCACCCCCTGGGGAGACATCTATCCATGTAATACGCACCCCCTGGGGAGACATCTATCCATGTAATAGGCACCCCCTGGGGAGACATCTATCCATGTAATACGCACCCTGTGGGGAGACATCTATCCATGTAACACGCACCCCCTGGGGAGACATCTATCCATGTAATACGCACCCCCTGGGGAGACATCTATCCATGTAATACGCACCCCCTGGGGAGACGTCTATCCATGTAATACGCACCCCCTGGGGAGACATCTATCCATGTAATACGCACCCTGCGGGGAGACATCTATCCATGTAATACGCACCCCCTGGGGAGACATCTATCCATGTAATAGGCACCCCATGGGGAGACATCTATCCATGTAATATGCACCCCCTGGGGAGACATCTATCCATGTAATACGCACCCCCTGGGGAGACATCTATCCATGTAATACGCACCCTGTGGGGAGACATCTATCCATGTAATACGCACCCCCTGGGGAGACATCTATCCATGTAATACGCACCCCCTGGGGAGACATCAGTCCATGTAATACGCACCCCCTGGGGAGACATCTATCCATGTAATACGCACCCTGTGGGGAGACGTCTATCCATGTAATACGCTCCCCCTGGGGAGACATCTATCCATGTAATACGCACCCCCTGGGGAGACATCAGTCCATGTAATACGCACCCCCTGGGGAGACATCTCTCCATGTAATACGCACCCCCTGGGGAGACATCTATCCATATAATACGCACCCCCTGGGGAGACATCTATCCATGTAATACGCACCCCCTGGGGAGACATCTATCCATGTAATACGCACCCTGTGGGGAGACATCTATCCATGTAATAGGCACCCCCTGGGGAGACATCTATCCATGTAATAGGCACCCCCTGGGGAGACATCTATCCATGTAATACGCACCCCCTGGGGAGACATCTATCCATGTAATACGCACCCCCTGGGGAGACATCTCTCCATGTAATACGCACCCCCTGGGGAGACATCTATCCATGTAATACGCACCCTGTGGGGAGACACCTATCCATGTAATACGCACCCCCTGGGGAGACATCAGTCCATGTAATAGGCACCCCCTGGGGAGACATCTATCCATGTAATACGCACCCCCTGGGGAGACATCTCTCCATGTAATACGCACCCCCTGGGGAGACATCTATCCATGTAATACGCACCCCCTGGGGAAACATCTATCCATGTAATACGCACCCCCTGGGGAGACATCTATCCATGTAATACGCACCCCCTGGGGAGACATCTATCCATATAATACGCACCCCCTGGGGAGACATCTATCCATGTAATACGCACCCCCTGGGGAGACATCAGTCCATGTAATACGCACCCCCTGGGGAGACATCTCTCCATGTAATACGCACCCCCTGGGGAGACATCTATCCATGTAATACGCACCCTGTGGGGAGACACCTATCCATGTAATACGCACCCCCTGGGGAGACATCAGTCCATGTAATAGGCACCCCCTGGGGAGACATCTATCCATATAATACGCACCCCCTGGGGAGACATCTATCCATGTAATACGCACCCTGTGGGGAGACACCTATCCATGTAATACGCACCCCCTGGGGAGACATCAGTCCATGTAATACGCACCCCCTGGGGAGACATCTATCCATGTAATACGCACCCCCTGGGGAGACATCTATCCATGTAATACGCACCCCCTGGGGAGACATCTATCCATGTAATACGCACCCCCTGGTGAGACATCTATCCATGTAACACGCACCCCCTGGGGAGACATCTCTCCATGTAATACGCTCCCCCTGGGGAGACATCTATCCATGTAACACGCACCCCCTGGGGAGACATCTATCCATGTAATACGCACCCCCTGGGGAGACATCTATCCATGTAATACGCACCCCCTGGGGAGACATCTATCCATGTAACACGCACCCCCTGGGGAGACATCTATCCATGTAATACGCACCCCCTGGGGAGACATCTATCCATGTAATAGGCACCCCCTGGGGAGACATCTATCCATGTAATACGCACCCCCTGGGGAGACATCTATCCATGTAAAACGCACCCCCTGGGGAGACTTCTATCCATGTAATACGCACCCCCTGGGGAGACATCTATCCATGTAATACGCACCCCCTGGGGAGACATCTCTCCATGTAATACGCACCCCCTGGGGAGACATCTATCCATGTAATACGCACCCTGTGGGGAGACATCTATCCATGTAATACGCACCCCCTGGGGAGACATCTATCCATGTAATACGCACCCTGTGGGGAGACATCTATCCATGTAATACGCACCCCCTGGGGAGCCATCTATCCATGTAATACGCACCCCCTGGGGAGACATCTATCCATGTAATACGCACCCTGTGGGGAGACGTCTATCCATGTAATACGCACCCCCTGGGGGGACATCTATCCATGTAATACGCACCCCCTGGGGAGACATCTCTCCATGTAATACGCACCCCCTGGGGAGACATCTATCCATATAATACGCACCCCCTGGGGAGACATCTATCCATGTAATACGCACCCCCTGGGGAGACATCAGTCCATGTAATACGCACCCCCTGGGGAGACATCTATCCATGTAATACGCACCCCCTGGGGAGACATCTATCCATGTAATACGCACCCCCTGGGGAGACATCAGTCCATATAATACGCACCCCCTGGGGAGACATCTATCCATGTAATACGCACCCCCTGGGGAGACATCTCTCCATGTAATACGCACCCCCTGGGGAGACATCTCTCCATGTAATACGCACCCCCTGGGGAGACATCTATCCATGTAATACGCACCCCCTGGGGAGACATCAGTCCATGTAATACGCACCCCCTGGGGAGACATCTATCCATATAATACGCACCCCCTGGGGAGACATCTATCCATGTAATACGCACCCCCTGGGGAGACATCAGTCCATATAATACGCACCCCCTGGGGAGACATCTATCCATGTAATACGCACCCCCTGGGGAGACATCTCTCCATGTAATACGCACCCCCTGGGGAGACATCTCTCCATGTAATACGCACCCCCTGGGGAGACATCTCTCCATGTAATACGCACCCCCTGGGGCGACATCTATTCATGTAATTCGCACCCCCTGGGGCGACATCTATCCATGTGATACACACCCCCTGGGGCGACATCTATCCATGTAATACGCACCCTGTGGGGAGACATCTATCCATGTAATACGCACCCCCTGGGGAGACATCTATCCATGTAATACGCACCCCCTGGGGAGACATCTATCCATGTAATAGGCACCCCCTGGGGAGACATCTATCCATGTAATAAGCACCCCCTGGGGGGACATCTATCCATATAATACGCACCCCCTGGGGAGGCATCTATCCATGTAATACGCACCCCCTGGGGAGACATCTATCCATATAATACGCACCCCCTGGGGAGACATCAGTCCATGTAATACGCACCCCCTGGGGAGACATCTATCCATGTAATACGCACCCCCTGGGGAGACATCTCTCCATGTAATACGCACCCCCTGGGGAGACATCAGTCCATGTAATAGGCACCCCCTGGGGGGACATCTATCCATGTAATACGCACCCCCTGGGGAGACATCAGTCCATGTAATAGGCACCCCCTGGGGGGACATCTATCCATGTAATACGCACCCCCTGGGGAGACATCTATCCATGTAATGCGCACCCCCTGGGGAGACATCTATCCATGTAATGCGCACCCCCTGGGGAGACATCTATCCATGTAATAGGCACCCCCTGGGGAGACATCTATCCATGTAATAGGCACCCCCTGGGGAGACATCTATCCATGTAATAGGCACCCCCTGGGGAGACATCTATCCATGTAATAGGCACCCCCTGGGGAGACATCTATCCATGTAATACGCACCCCCTGGGGAGACATCTATCCATGTAATGCGCACCCCCTGGGGAGACATCTATCCATGTAATACGCACCCCCTGGGGAGACATCTATCCATGTAATACGCACCCCCTGGGGAGACATCTATCCATGTAATGCGCACCCCCTGGGGAGACATCTATCCATGTAATAGGCACCCCCTGGGGAGACATCTATCCATGTAATGCGCACCCCCTGGGGAGACATCTATCCATGTAATGCGCACCCCCTGGGGAGACATCAATCCATGTAATACGCACCCCCTGGGGAGACATCTATCCATGTAATGCGCACCCCCTGGGGAGACATCTATCCATGTAATAGGCACCCCCTGGGGAGACATCTATCCATGTAATACGCACCCCCTGGGGAGACATCTATCCATGTAATACGCACCCCCTGGGGAGACATCTATCCATGTAATACGCACCCCCTGGGGAGACATCTATCCATGTAATACGCACCCCCTGGGGAGACATCTATCCATGTAATACGCACCCTGTGAATCGGAAGCTGCTGGGGGCCAAAGGTAACAGCCGAAAGGCCGATTCTATGTCGGTTTTAGGCAGTAGCGCCCCCTGCCCGTATGTCTTAATTATCCCTATGGCGGTGTCGAATGATTGGCATTGTACCCGGCGTAACTCCGGGTCTATAGCATCATTTACAGACCCCCCCCCTTAGATATGACCGGTGTGGTATTAGCCTGAATTTGCCCGGGTCCTTTTTTGGCACCACACCCAGCGGGGAAATGACTAGCTGGGCGAGAGGGGGGGTGCGAATGGGCCCACCATATGCCCCAATTTTATCTCCTCTATTTTGCCTGTGTGTGTCTTTGTGTGTGTGTCTTTGTGTGTGTTTCTTTGTGTGTGTGTGGGGGGGGGGGGGGGGGTAGCAGATTTAAATTTCGGCTCGCTCACGTCTCTTGTACTGCCCCCCCCCACTTTTATGTGAAACCCCCCCTTAAATCCCTCCTCCAGGAACCTTGCCTTCTCCCGGTCGGGGTACCCCTGTAACCAATGGCTCAAGTCGCTAAGGCTGACAGGTGTTGGGGTATTTTTTAGGGGCATACCCTCCCCCCTGGTTGGGGTTGCCCAGGGCTTTGTAGCACTTCTTGACGGGCTGGCTACCCCCGCACCGGCTACACACATGTCTAAACTTGCAACCCGCCCCCAGCTTGCCGTGTTCATCGTTAAACGCCCAACACTCCCCTTTCTTGCCCCTGCTTGTTGAATCCCTCCCGGGCCGCACCCCTGGCCCCCCAGGAAAGGGCGCGTTGCCCCCCTGCTTCCCCCGTCCCACTAACTTCATCCACAATTCCATGTCCATCTTCCCCAAACTCAACCGTATCCCCCTGCCACCTGTGCCTGAACTGCTCGTCATAATCCCGTCACGCTGACCCCTGTGTTCGTCATGTATGTTCTGTGTCACACTCATGTATCTCATCACATTATGCAATTCCTTGGGATGTTTTGAAAGGAAACAGTCCCCGAACACAGTGAAACCCTTAATCCAGCTCGCATTACTCCTCACTACCTGCACTTTCTCGCCCGCCTCCCGCGCGCGCTTCCTCTCTGCTCGCCCCGTTACAGACAGCTTGAACATATCCACATACTTCCTGTTACATATGTCTCTCTGTGTTCTCCTGGGCAGGTGTGTGTACAGGGAGCTAGTCTCGACCGCGAACGAATCCTCCCCACCGCGGGTGGAAGCCGCCCCTTTGTCTTTGCGCGCTGTGTGTTTTCTCGCCTTCACCTTCCTACTTCGCTTTGCAGACTTGCTCAGCACTTCTACCTGCTTCCTTATGCGCTTTACCCCTGGGGACTCGTCGCTGTCTGCGCCGCTGCTTGCGTTTGACACGGTGCTCGCCCTTGCGCTCTCACTATTGTCTCTGCCTGACCTTTGGGACTCACAGTCTGACCGCGTCATAACCGACCCCCACATCACAATCCCCATCATCCTCATCATTTTCCACCCCCGCATTATCATGCGCACCTGATCCTGCAGCTTGGGCACCTGGATGACCGGTCCTGGATCTTTTGCTCGCCGCACGGCTCTTGTTGCTGCTCCCCGGATCGGTGACGCTTCTCTGTGCCCATGGTACAGGCGTATCTGCTGGGTGGCCGCCCGGGACAGTGGGGGTGACCAGGTGACACCCTGTGGCCAGTGGGGATGCCAGCGGTGGATCCAGGGCTGGCGCAGGGGCGAGTGCGTAGGGCGCAGGCGCGAAAGGCGCAGGGATGTGGGGAACAGGTGTGGAGTGTGCAAAAGGGGCGGGTGTGTGAGGCGCAGGGGCGTAGGGCACAGGTGTGGAGTGTGCGAAAGGGGCGGGTGCGTGAGGCGCAGGGGCGTGTGGAACAGGTGTGGAGTGTGCGTAAGTGCCGGGTGTGTCAGGCGCAGGGGCGTGGGGAACAGGTGTGGAGTGTGCGTAATGGGCGGGTGTGTGAGGCGCAGGGGCGTGGGGAACAGGTGTGGTGTGTGCGTAATGGGCGGGTGTGTGAGGCGCAGGGGCGTGGGGAACAGGTGTGGAGTGTGCGTAAGGGGCGGGTGTGTGAGGCGCAGGGGCGTGGGGAACAGGTGTGGAGTGTGCGTAATGGGCGGGTGTGAGGCACAGGGGCGAAGGGCACAAGTGTGGAGTGTGCAAAAGGGGCAGGTGCGTGAGGCACAGGGGCGTGGGGAACAGGTGTGGAGTGTGCGAAAGGGGCGGATGCGTGAGGCGCAGGGGCGTGGGGAACAGGTGTGGAGTGTGCGTAATGGGCGGGTGTGTGAGGCGCAGGGGCGTAGGGCACAGGTGTGGAGTGTGCGAAAGAGGCGGGTGTGTGAGGCGCAGGGGCGTGGGGCACAGGTGTGGAGTGTGCGAAAGGGGCGGATGCGTGAGGCGCAGGGGCGTGGGACACAGGTGTGGAGTGTGCGTAATGGGCAGGTGTGTGAGGCGCAGGGGCGTAGGGCACAGGTGTGGAGTGTGCGAAAGGGGCGGGTGCGTGAGGCGCAGGGGCGGGTGCGTGAGGCACAGGGGCGTGGGGAACAGGTGTGGAGTGTGCGAAAGGGGCGGGTGCGTGAGGCACAGGGGCGGGTGCGTGAGGCGCAGGGGCGGGTGGAACAGGTGTGGGGTGTGCGAAAGGGGCGGGTGCGTGAGGCGCAGGGGCGGGTGCGTGAGGCGCAGGGTGTCACACTTGCCTCTGATCCGCGCGGAGACCGACTCAGGGAAGCACCACGGGGCAGAGTCATGCGCCCACGCACTGCCAGGGCAGTGCAGGCGCAGCGGCGTGATGGCGGAGCTCCGCGAGACGCATCGCGCACGCGCACGGGTTGCTCGGCAACCAGGAAGCAGGAGAACGTGAGGGAGCTTCTGGAGCCTCCCACAGGCGGAGACTTGCTGAGTAAACCGCATGACGTCATCACGTCGCGACGCGCATCGCACGCGCGCGGGTTGCCCGGCAACCAGACCTAGCATCAGGAAAGCCTAATTGCAAGCTGTTTTTGATCAGTGTCTCTCTGACACCATTGGTGGACCAGAGCACACCCCTGCAAGGTAATTGGACCCTTCCCACATATATACCTGCTTCTGCCTGTCCTTCATTGCTGAGCATAAACTCCTGTTTATGCATTGTGCTCACCGCTGCTGTTTAGTTTTGTCTTGAACCTGTCTGACCTGTTTGACCCTGCCTGTTACTTGGATTTCTACACTCTCCAGCGCTTTGACCCCGGCTTCGTTACTCGACTACTCTACCTTCTATTACCCAGGACCTTGGCTACGAAACTCTACCTACCCGGACTCTCCAACCCTGGAACACGGCAAGTACCCTGACTACCCTGACCTCTCCAACCCTACGACGCGGTACGACTAGGACTACGCATTCCGGACAGGACTGCGTGGTTGTGGGTCGGTGCCTATCAATCCCCACCTCAGCCCCGCGGTCTTCCGTCCTGTTTGTGGTGAGCGCAGCGTGACACAGGGGCGGGTGCGTGAGGCGCAGTGGCGGGTGCGTGAGGCGCAGGGGCGGGTGCGTGAGGTGCAGGGGCGGGTGCGTGAGGCGCAGGGGCGGGTGCGTGAGGCGCAGGGGCGGGTGCGTGAGGAGCGCTTGCTTACGGTGGGGTGGGGAAGACGTCTGTCTCTCTGTCTCTCTGTCTCTCTACATACACACACGCACACATCTCTCGATAGATAGATGTGTGTGTGTGTATGTATATATGTATATACACACACACACACAATGTATATATAATTTCTCTCTCTATGTATGTAGGTCTGTATATATATATATATATATAAATAAATAATGTGTCTATATATATATATATATACATACAGATAATCCTGAACTCCATGCACCGGTACCAGCCGCGTCTCCACGTGCTCCTGTCTGATCGCTGCCGCGGGAATGAAGATCGCGCTGCTCAGAACTTTGTGTCTTTCGTGTTTCCTGAGACCCAATTCACGGCCGTGACGGCCTATCAGAACCAGAGGGTGAGTCACATGACCTCCGGGGGGTATTGTATTGTATGTCTTTATTTATATAGCGCCATTAGTGTACATAGCGCTTCACAGCAGTAATACATGTGGTAATCATACAAATAACAGGTCATGGGAATAAGTGTTTCAGACATAAAAGTAACATTAAGGAAGAGGAGTCCCTGCCCCGAGGAGCTTACAGTCTAATTGGTAGGCAGGGAGAACGTACAGAGACAGTAGGAGGGCGTTCTGGTAAGTGCGTCTGCAGGGGGCCAATCTTTATGTATCATGTGGGTATTTCTTTCCTCCTCAGTGTCTCTGGGGGTTATTAATTAAGCTGTAATAGTGCCTATCAGGGCACTATGTCACACAAACTCCCATTAAAGTCAGCATGCCCTGAACGGCACTATCACAGTTTAATAAATAACTCTCCCTTATTTCTGTATAAGATGTGTTAAGGTGCGAAGTGAACCTAGAGATGGCATGTTCTCCATTGTTTGGGAGGCGCCTTCTTGGTGAACAGAATGGTAACGGGTCCACCCAACTGCCCGGTCCGTCTTTGACGAGCTCCTTGACCGTTAACATCAGGAATTCTCTATCTTCCATCGATGGTGTTTGCTTGTCGTCATCCCTTGTGGTCTGGAACGCTGTGCACCCTAAGTCATCGGTGCATTCCTCTTGCACGAGAACGTCTCACGTATTTTGGTGAAACGCCTTTGTGTCTCTTTGTTGACTGCCGTCAGAAGGTTGTTTTCTCCCTGGACATGACAAAGAACAGTCTCTTTTGTCCTTGTGAATCCCTTTGTGAAATGTCTCTGCGACTGTCTCTTTTTTGACGTGTGAGAGGACAGTCTTTTTGACACTGTGGCTTCACCTGTAGGGCGCAATCTTTTGCGGCTATGCCAGCCGTGACAGCTGGCTGCTTTGTCGCTTGATACTCTGTGGAGAGGAATGGCTGTACGTCTCAGCTGTGTCATTGCTCTCAAGGGGACTGTCTGATTGTTTCTTTTCTTTTGGGAGATCCTTTTATCGGTCATCATCAGGAGGTTATTTTCTTCCTTCGGTGGAGTCGACTCGTCATCTTTGGTTGTCTGAACCACTAAGCGTCCCAGGCCATTGTCACATCCCCTTGATGTGTGGATGTTTTTGTTGATCTCAGGGGTATGACCTTTTCTCTTCTCTTCACTTGGCCCTCCTGTCACTTGGAGATGGCCAAAACATGGTTCAGAGAGGGATGTGTGTCCATATTCTGTTATCACCGTTCTGCAGGCGTCAACATAGTCTCGTCCGTGCTCTTTGTCGGTGTACGCGCTGCCCACTATCACCCATCCTAGGTCAAGTCTTTGGGCGTATGGTGCGTTGTGGGGTCCGTTACGCTGTTTACGGACTTTATGTACCCTCAAGATGTCTCTACCGAGCAGCAGCAAGATCTTGGCGCCTTGTTCTACCGGCGGGATGTAGTTGGCTATTCCTCTGAGGTCTGGGTGATGGCGTGCCACGTCTGGTGTGGGAATCTCGTCCCTGTTTGTGGCCATGTGGTTGCACTCGATGAGTGTGGGGAGAGCTATCTTCACTCTGTTATCCACCGAACGTATGACGTAACTGCTTGCTCTTCTCCCTGTGGTCTCAGTTGACCCTGCACAGGTTCTGAGGGTGTAGGGTGAGGCATTGTCTTGTGAGTTGAATAAGTTGAAGAACTCCGTCTTCGCCAATGATCTGTTGCTTTGATCGTCGAGGATTGCATACATCCGAATAGCCTTCTCAGGTTGTCCCTGGGGGTGCACTGCGACAAGGCATATTTTGGAGCAGGATATTTTGTCACTTCCTTTTCCGCAAACCTCAGTGCACTGAGACGTGACAGATGTTGGCTCTCCTTCTCCTTCCTCCCCGCCATGCTCCGCTACGGAGGATGGGTTGTTGAGTTGGTGGAGTGTCAGTGCCTCTGGATGTAACGATGTAACGATGTGCTTGTCACTTTTGCACATTACACATTTGATGTCTTCTTTACAGTCTCTGGCTAGGTGAGTCATGGAATTGCAGCACCTTAAGCAAACTCCGAATTCTCCGAGTAACTTCTTGCGTTCCTCTAGGGACTTCATCCTGAACCCAAAGCACCTGTTAAGTGGTTGTGGCTTCTTGTGTATGGGACATTCCCTGTTTGGGCCCCTTGGTTTCTCGTCTCCGGCGACCGACTGATCGTAGTTTGGGTCGTGGGAGACACGTCCGTCCTGTGGAATGAGATGGGTGTTTGAGTGTTACCGTATCTCGCCACAGGTCTCTCATTCCTCAGGCTGCTTGCACTGTGTGTGGTTTGCGCACCCAAGATGAAACTGGGATCGATCCTTGTCCTTGCCGCTTCGCGGATGAAGCTCAAGAAGAATGAGAATGGAGGGAAAGCGACTTGCTTCTCCCTTTTGTATTTGGAGCCTTGTGAAATCCATCTTTCTTGGAGGTTGTAAGGTAGCTTCTCCAAGATGGGCCTCACTCCACGAGCTGAGTCTAGGACGTTGAGACCTGTTAAGGAATGGCCTTTTCTTGCAAACTCCAGCTCTTGCAGCAGGTCCCCGAGCTCTCGTAACTTCGAGTAGTCTTTAGCTGTGATCTTGAGAAAGCTGTCGACTCTTTTGAAGAGCACATCTTTGACTGATTCGGGGCTGCCATAACACTCTTCTAGCCTTTCCCATACTAGGCCAGGACCTACTTGGGGGTGGTTCGCATTTGCTGCCCCGAGTCTCTTCGCGTGTTCCATGGATTCCTTTCCCAGCCATTTGTCTAGCAGTCTGAGTTCTTCCCTAGCTGAGACGTCCAGGCTCTTGATTGTGTCCTTGAACGCGAACTTCCACATACGGTAGTTCTCGGGACAGTCGTCAAAGTTGGTAAGTTTGCACCAGTTCACGCCGGATCATGTACTTGGCCATGTCTGTCAGGCCTGAGGCATCGGCGTGTTGGTCACGTTCTGAGGTAGTTGCTGGGAGGGTCCATGCGGTCGCCTCTGTCTTGGCGTGGACGCGTGATGACTGCTGGTCGGTGTGAGGGGCTGTGTTTTCCCGTGTGGGTGTACCTGGATTGCGAGCCTGTTGTGGTGCATCCATGTGCGCGCTGGCGTGTGGATCACTGTTGCGGCTGTGGCTATCCCAGGTAGCGTGTACCCTTAAAGGAGCAGCGTCTTCTCCTCGTGGACCTAGCAAGTCTTCGGAGTCTGTGGTGTCACTCCCTCCGTGTTGAGATGGCGCGCTGGTGTTTACGCTGAAGAGGCTCCTTACGTAGTCTTCAGTGCGTTGGGCTGGATCCTCTGAGACTATCCGTCTGTACGGTTGCTCCCCGCCGTCCTATTGCGCGGCTGCTTCTAGGACTTCAGCTTGGGCTATGGCGGCGGCGGCTTCCTTCTCTTGATTAAGTGCCTCTAGTTCTGCATCAAATTCAGCTTTCCTACGCGTAGTGGCTGCGGCAGTAGCGGCGGCAGTTGCGGCGGCTGTCTTTTCCTCCTCTTCTATGAGCGCTCTTTCTGCTCTTACGGCTGCCTCTCTGCGACTATATTCGGCCCTGGCACGTGTGGCCTCTGCGGCGGCTCGCGCCTTGGTAGCGTTTGCGCTTGCGCTGGACACGTTAGATTGCGCTGATCTTGCTGACCTTGATGAGTGCCTGGATGTGCTTGAGCGCTGCGATGCGGTCTCCAGGAGGAGCTCTTTTCTCTCGCTTTGGGCGTCCGTGATGGCGGTCTGCACGATGCCATCACGTTCTAGGTCGATCGCCTTTTGCAGATCGCGTTCTCGCAGGCTATCTTCCGTGTTAGTTCTTGTTAGATACAGTAGGTGAAATATGCCTCTGACAACGCGAGTGATCTATCTTCAATTGAGTTATTGCTTGCTCGAGCTGTTGTACGGAATTGCCAGCGCCGGCGACATTGCGTATTCCAAGTGTGGTTGTTTCCCAGGCCAACTCTAATTTAGCGCGGTGCGCTTCAATGTCAGTCTCATATTTTTCGCGGGCCTTTTGTGTCAGTGTGACTGCCCGTTTGGGCCTTGCGCCTGCCTGCGCCTGTTGCAGTTGCGCAGCGGTCTCTGTGTCTGAGTGATCACTCTCCTGCGTGATGTCTGGTAAGGCTCTGAGTTCTGCCATGCTGTAGGTGTGTGTAGGCCTTTAGCCAGTGCGTGTGGCGTGCGGTCTGCTACCTGCGTCAGCGATGGGCGACTGTCTCAGATGATGCCGAGCGGTGTCCTGCAGCGTTCAGCGTAGGGGGTAGCTGTGCTCACAGGTGTCCGGTGGCTCTGACCCATGTCCTGGCGGGTGTCCGGTATCGTGGCCCTTGGTGGCGCTAGCCGGGAGACGTGCGCAGGGGGTAGGTGAGATGGTAGCTCCTCACTGTGCAGAGGGTGGTCTCAAAAAACTGAGAAGGCAATCAAGGCTCTGTGTGTTATGGACTTTCTGTCTGCAAAGCTGCTGCCTTGTGTGCAGATTGCAGGCTATGTGTGGTGTAAGCTGCTCGCTTGTACTGCTGCAGGCTGTGTGCTGTGCAAGCTGATTGTTGATAGTAAGGCCTCGGTCCCGCTGCGCTCGTTGGCGCGGGCGGCCACACGCGGGTTCCCCACCAGCAGGGGAATCCTCCCGAGCTGGTCCCGGTCCCCCCTGGCTGCACAGCTTACTACACACTGTGACGCGTCAGCCGCTACGGGATACAAGAGAATGGTGATCCCTAGCGTTGACGCGTCACGTGGTGTGGCTGTGAGCCAATGAGGAGGGGAGGCTTCGGGAGGAGGAGAGGCTTCGGGGAGCGGGGAGGAGTGTGGAGGGAAAGCAGCGTGAGTGCGTGTCTGTGTGTGTGTATGTGTGTGTCTGAGTGCCTATCTGTGTTTGTGTATGTGTGTGCCTGAGTGCGTGAGTGCCTGCCTCTGTCTGTGTGTGTATGTGTATAAGTGCCTGCCTCTGTCTGTCTGTGTGTCTGTGTGTGTGTGTGTGTGTGTGTGTGTGTGTGTGTGTGTGTGTGTGTGTGTGTGTGTGTGTGTGTGTGTGTGTGTGTGTGTGTGTGTGTGTGTGTGTGTGTGTGTGTGTGTGTATGAGTGCCTGCCTGCGTGTGTGTGTGTGTATGAGTGTGTGTGTGTGTGTTGCTTGTGATCAGCAGCTCCAGCCCGAGCCCGTGGAGGGAGGGAGGGGGGGGAGAGTAGCGGGATCCTCCGCTCAAGCCACGCCCCCCCTCCCACTCAACCCTCCCACTCCCGCTCCGGCCCCGGCTCCCTACAGACCGCATGTCGCGGTCTGTGTATGTCAGCGCCCCGCCTGTCTGCAGTGCGGGAGCGCTGACGGAGGGAGCGGGGCCTTAGCCTCAGGCTGCTGCTTGTCTGTCTGCAGAGGCATCTCACTGCCCTCATGCAGTAATGATTGCATAAAATATTTGTTTATTACACACTAATTTAAGGCTGATTCCTGTCTCTCTCTCCACCCTCTCTCTCTACTCTCCCTCTCTCTACTCTCCGTGTCCCTTTGTCTCTCTCTCTCTAATCTCCCTCTCTGTCTCTCCACCCTCTCTCTCTCTCTACTCTCCCTCTCTGTGTCCCTTTGTCTCTCTCCCTCCTTCTCTCTCTCCCCCCCCCCGTGTCCCTTTGTCTCTCCCCCTCCCTCTCTGTGTCTCTCTCCCTCCCTCCCTCTCCCCCTCCCCCCGTGTTCCTTTGTCTCTCCCCCTCCCTCTCTCTGTGTCTCTTTGTCTCTCTCCCTCCCTCCCTCTCCCCCTCCCCCCCTGTGTCCCTTTGTCTCTCCCCCTCCCTCTCTCTGTGTCACTTTGTCTCTCTCCCTCCTTCCCTCTCCCCCCCCCTGTGTCCCTTTGTCTCTCCCCCTCCCTCTCTGTGTCTCTTTGTCTCTCTCCCTCCCTCCCTCTCCCCCTCCCCCCCTCTGTGTCCCTTTGTCTCTCCCCCTCCCTCTCTGTGTGTCTCTTTGTCTCTCTCCCTCCCTCCCTCTCCCCCTCCCCCCCTGTGTCCCTTTGTCTCTCCCCCTCCCTCCCTCTCTCCCCCTTTGCCTCTCTCCCTCCCTCTCCCCCCCCCCCCCTGTGTCCCTTTGTCTCTCTCCCACCCTCCCTCTCCCCCGTGTCCCTTTGTCTCTCCCCCTCCCCCCCCTGTGTCCCTTTGTCTTGCTCCCTCCCTCCCCCCCTCCCCCCCTCCCCCCCGTGTCCCTTTGTCTCTCCCCCTCCCCCCCTCCCCCCCTGTGTCCCTTTGTCTCTCCCCCTCCCTCCCTCTCCCCCTCGCCCCGTGTCCCTTTGTCTCTCCCCCTCCCTCTCTCTGTGTATCTTTGTCTCTCTCCCTCCCTCTCCCCCCCCTGTGTCCCTTTGTCTCTCCCCCTCCCTCTCTCTGTGTCTCTTTGTCTCTCTCCCTCCCTCCCTCTCCCCCTCCCCCCATATGTGTCCCTTTGTCTCGCTCCCTCCCTCCCCCCCTCCCCCCCGTGTCCCTTTGTCTCTCTCCCTCCCTCTCCCCCCCCCCCTGTGTCCCTTTGTCTCTCCCCCTCCCTCTCTCTGTGTCTCTTTGTCTCTCTCCCTCCCTCCCTCTCCCCCTCCCCCCCCTGTGTCCCTTTGTCTCTCCCCCTCCCTCTCTCCCCCTTTGCCTCTCTCCCTCTCTTTAGATCACACAGTTGAAGATCGCCAGTAACCCGTTTGCTAAAGGATTTAGGGACTCAGAGGGAGATGATTGGTAATGACAGCCAGACTGTCTCATTCCCGTAACTCTTTTCCGTGGCTGTCTCTTTCCTGTAACTTTCCCATGGCTGTCTCTTCCCCATGGCTGTCTCTTCCCCATAACTTTTTGCCATGGCTGTCTCTTCCCCGTGGCTGTCTCTTTCCTGTAACTTTCCCATGGCTGTCTCTTCCCCATGGCTGTCTCTTCCCCGTGGCTGTCTCTTTCCCGTGGCTGTCTCTTTCCCGTAACTCTCTCTTTTTCCCACGGCTGTCTCTTTTTCTCGTGGCTGTCTCTTTGTCCCATGGCTCTCTCTTCTCCGTGACACTCTCTTTTTCTCGTGGCTGTCTCTTTTTCCCGTGGCTCTCTCTCTTTTTCCCATGGCCGTCTCTCTGAATGAAGGCTCTCTCCCCAGGTCGCTGATTCGCAGTGTCGGGCCGGTCATGTTACATGTGAAGGACACGCCAGAGAAAGGTGACATGCACTAGTCCTAGAGGTGCCAGGTTTGCTCCCCTCTGTCCCCAGGCTGTCTTAGAGGTGCAGGTCTCAGTGTCCGTGTATAACACACGCTCTCTCTCTGCTGCAGATGGCGCTTTGTGGACTCCCCCCAGTCGTGGCCCTGCGAGCCTGGGGCCCCCCGCGCACACACCCCTGTGTGAAGATCCCCCACTCTGCCATCACCATGGATATGAGCTGTCTAATGAGAGAGCCCAGCAGTGTCGAGCGCTCTAACACTCTGTCTCTTGATGTCCTGCCCGCCTGTCTCATACTGCGTGTGTTCTGGGGCCAGACCCACAGATACAGTATATTCCTGTATAGTTATACATTGTGTATACTGCGTGTGTTCTGGGGCCAGACTCGCAGATACAGTATATTCCTGTATAGTTATACATTGTGTATACTGCGTGTGTTCTGGGGCCAGACACGCAGATACAGTATATTCCTGTATAGTTATACATTGTGTATACTGCGTGTGTTCTGGGGCCAGACACGCAGATACAGTATATTCCTGTATAGTTATACATTGTGTGTACTGCGTGTGTTCTGGGGCCAGACTCGCAGATACAGTATATTCCTGTATAGTTATACATTGTGTATACTGCGTGTGTTCTGGGGCCAGACACACAGATACAGTATATTCCTGTATAGTTATACATTGTGTATACTGGTTGTGTTCTGGGGCCAGACACGCAGATACAGTATATTCCTGTATACTGTAGTTAGACATTGTGTATACTGGTTGTGTTCTGGGGCCAGACCCACAGATACAGTATATTCCTGTATAGTTATACATTGTGTATACTGCGTGTGTTCTGGGGCCAGACACACAGATACAGTATATTCCTGTATAGTTATACATTGTGTATACTGCGTGTGTTCTGGGGCCAGACTCGCAGATACAGTATATTCCTGTATAGTTATACATTGTGTATACTGCGTGTGTTCTGGGGCCAGACACACAGATACATTATATTCCTGTATAGTTAGACATTGTGTATACTGCGTGTGTTCTGGGGCCAGACTCGCAGATACAGTATATTCCTGTATAGGTATACATTGTGTATACTGCGTGTGTTCTGGGGCCAGACACACAGATACAGTATATTCCTGTATAGTTAGACATTGTGTATACTGCCTGTGTTCTGGGGCCAGACACGCAGATACAGTATATTCCTGTATAGTTATACATTGTGTATACTGCGTGTGTTCTGGGGCCAGACACGCAGATACAGTATATTCCTGTATAGTTATACATTGTGTATACTGCGTGTGTTCTGGGGCCAGACACGCAGATACAGTATATTCCTGTATAGTTATACATTGTGTATACTGGTTGTGTTCTGGGGCCAGACACGCAGATACAGTATATTCCTGTATAGTTAGACATTGTGTATACTGCGTGTGTTCTGGGGCCAGACTCGCAGATACAGTATATTCCTGTATAGGTATACATTGTGTATACTGCGTGTGTTCTGGGGCCAGACACGCAGATACAGTATATTCCTGTATAGTTAGACATTGTGTATACTGCGTGTGTTCTGGGGCCAGACACGCAGATACAGTATATTCCTGTATAGTTAGACATTGTGTATACTGCGTGTGTTCTGGGGCCAGACACGCAGATACAGTATATTCCTGTATAGTTATACATTGTGTATACTGGTTGTGTTCTGGGGCCAGACACGCAGATACAGTATATTCCTGTATAGTTAGACATTGTGTATACTGCGTGTGTTCTGGGGCCAGACACGCAGATACAGTATATTCCTGTATAGTTAGACATTGTGTATACTGCGTGTGTTCTGGGGCCAGACTCGCAGATACAGTATATTCCTGTATAGGTATACATTGTGTATACTGCGTGTGTTCTGGGGCCAGACACGCAGATACAGTATATTCCTGTATAGTTAGACATTGTGTATACTGCGTGTGTTCTGGGGCCAGACACGCAGATACAGTATATTCCTGTATAGTTAGACATTGTGTATACTGCGTGTGTTCTGGGGCCAGACACGCAGATACAGTATATTCCTGTATAGTTATACATTGTGTATACTGGTTGTGTTCTGGGGCCAGACACGCAGATACAGTATATTCCTGTATAGTTATACATTGTGTATACTGCGTGTGTTCTGGGGCCAGACTCGCAGATACAGTATATTCCTGTATAGGTATACATTGTGTATACTGCGTGTGTTCTGGGGCCAGACACGCAGATACAGTATATTCCTGTATAGTTAGACATTGTGTATACTGCGTGTGTTCTGGGGCCAGACACGCAGATACAGTATATTCCTGTATAGTTAGACATTGTGTATACTGCGTGTGTTCTGGGGCCAGACACGCAGATACAGTATATTCTTGTATAGTTATACATTGTGTATACTGCGTGTGTTCTGGGGCCAGACACGCAGATACAGTATATTCCTGTATAGTTATACATTGTGTATACTGGTTGTGTTCTGGGGCCAGACACGCAGATACAGTATATTCCTGTATAGTTAGACATTGTGTATACTGCGTGTGTTCTGGGGCCAGACACGCAGATACAGTATAATCCTGTATAGTTATATATTGTGTATACTGCGTGTGTTCTGGGGCCAGACACACAGATACAGTATATTCCTGTATAGTTATACATTGTGTATACTGTGTGTGTTCTGGGGCCAGACTCGCAGATACAGTATATTCCTGTATAGTTATACATTGTGTATACTGCGTGTGTTCTGGGGCCAGACACGCAGATACAGTATATTCCTGTATAGTTAGACATTGTGTATACTGCGTGTGTTCTGGGGCCAGACACGCAGATACAGTATAATCCTGTATAGTTATATATTGTGTATACTGCGTGTGTTCTGGGGCCAGACACACAGATACATTATATTCCTGTATAGTTATACATTGTGTATACTGCGTGTGTTCTGGGGCCAGACACACAGATACAGTATATTCCTGTATAGTTAGACATTGTGTATACTGGTTGTGTTGCTGTATATACATATTGTGACTGTGTGTACCCTGAGCGCAGCGGACGCGCGTGTGCACAAATAACGGGATATTTATTTATTCCAGTGGTGAATAAATGTGAATCTGTAATCTGGAGAATAGTCCTATGTGCTAATTACCTGCTAATTACCTGCTAATTACCTGCCCATTAATGTGTGATTAAAGGGTCAGTCCCACGGGATCAGGGTGACCTAATGACAGTGACGCGTTTAATGCGTTAAAGCAGACCTGCCAACGCAGTGTCCCCCATGTGACACAGCTCTGACCCCCTGGAAATCACACAGGGGTCGTGGGAGCATGAGGACAATATTGGTGGGTGCAGAGTCCTGCAGGGAGGGAAGAGACATTTCCGTGTCCGAGCGCGCGTCCTCGCACCGCCGAGCACGCGTCCTAGCATTGCCGAGCACGCGTCCTAGCATTGCCGAGCACGCGTCCTAGCATTGCCGAGCACGCGTCCTAGCATTGCCGAGCACGCGTCCTCACATCGCCGAGCGCGCCTCCTCATCAACGCCGAGCGCGCCTCCTCATCAACGCCGAGCGCGCCTCCTCATAATCGCCGAGCACGCCTCAGCATTGCCGAGCGCGCGTCCTCATAATCGCCGAGCGTGCCTCAGCATTGCCGAGCGCGCCTCCTCATAATCGCCGAGCGTGCCTCAGCATTGCCGAGCGCGCGTCCTCATAATCGCCGAGCATGCCTCCTAGCATTGCCGAGCACGCCTCCTCATAATCGCCGAGCATGCCTCAGCATTGCCGAGCGCGCCTCCTCATAATCGCCGAGCGTGCCTCAGCATTGCCGAGCGCGCGTCCTCACATTGCCGAGCATGCCTCCTAGCATTGCCGAGCACGCGTCCTCACATTGCCGAGCGCACCTCCTCACATTGCCGAGCGCGCCTCCTCACATTGCCGAGCGCCTCCTCACATTGCCGAGCGCGCGTCCTCACATCGCCGAGCGCGCCTCCTCACATCGCCGAGCGCGCCTCCTCACATCGCCGAGCGCGCCTCCTCACATTGCCGAGCGCGCCTCCTCACATTGCCGAGCGCGCCTCCTCACATTGCCGAGCGCGCGTCCTCACAGGGCCGAGCGCGCCTCCTCGCACCGCCGAGCGCGCCTCCTCACATCGCCGAGCGCGCCTCCTCACATTGCCGAGCACGCGTCCTCGCACCGCCGAGCGCGCCTCCTCACATTGCCGAGCGCGCCTCCTCACATCGCCGAGCGCGCCTCCTCACATTGCCGAGCGCGCGTCCTCACATCGCCGAGCGCGCCTCCTCACAGGGCCGGCAGCTGAATCGGCACTAACTAAGAAACAAAGTCCCTGTGACTGAGAAATGACGGAAAAGAAAAAAAATCTCTCACATTTATTAAGCCAAAGTTAAAAGGCGAGAGAGAACACCCAGCGCGTTTCACATTGCTGGCGCTCAAACCACATCGGTACAAATACCCGTCTCCATGGGGACATGTGAAATAGCAGACATGATAGAGTATAAAGTAATGGAAAGCAGTGTAAACACACATTAAATCAACGATAATCATACAGGTCACATTGTTAGTTTCACACAAATAAAGCATAATGCAGCAATATATACATATGTATGTTAAGGGAATCCGCCAGTGATGATGGCGGCGTATGAAAATGTAAATAAATTAAATGTGAAACTAATCATAACTCGCACATCGGGCGACACAATTAGTGAATCATCATGAAATGATGAAGCCGACGGGAGGAACATGAGACCAGCCTTACATTATCCGCCGGACCTTTCGCCTCGGGCAGCAGAACATGAGACCAGCCTTACATTATCCGCCGGACCATTCGCCTCGGGCAGCAGAACATGAGACCAGCCTTACATTATCCGCCGGACCATTCGCCTCGGGCAGCAGAACATGAGACCAGCCTTACATTATCCGCCGGACCTTTCGCCTCGGGCAGCAGAACATGAGACCAGCCTTACATTATCCGCCGGACCTTTCGCCTCGGGCAGCAGAACATGAGACCAGCCTTACATTATCCGCCGGACCATTCGCCTCGGGCAGCAGAACATGAGACCAGCCTTACATTATCCGCCGGACCATTCGCCTCGGGCAGCAGAACATGAGACCAGCCTTACATTATCCGCCGGACCTTTCGCCTCGGGCAGCAGAACATGAGACCAGCCTTACATTATCCGCCGGACCTTTCGCCTCGGGCAGCAGAACATGAGACCAGCCTTACATTATCCACCGGACCTTTCGCCTCGGGCCTCGGTCAGCAGAACATGAGACCAGCCTTACATTATCCGCCGGACCATTCGCCTCGGGCAGCAGAACATGAGACCAGCCTTACATTATCCGCCGGACCATTCGCCTCGGGCCTCGGTCAGCAGAACATGAGACCAGCCTTACATTATCCGCCGGACCATTTGCCTCGGGCCTCGGGCAGCAGAACATGAGACCAGCCTTACATTATCCGCCGGACCTTTCGCCTCGGGCAGCAAAACATGAGACCAGCCTTACATTATCCGCCGGACCATTCACCTCGGGCCTCGGGCAGCAGAACATGAGACCAGCCTTACATTATCCGTCGGACCATTTGCCTCGGGCAGCAGAACATGAGACCAGCCTTACATTATCCGTCGGACCATTCGCCTCGGGCAGCAGAACATGAGACCAGCCTTACATTATCCGCCGGACCTTTCGCCTCGGGCTTCTCGGGCAGCAGAACATGAGACCAGCCTTACATTATCCGTCGGACCATTCGCCTCGGGCAGCAGAACATGAGACCAGCCTTACATTATCCGCCGGACCTTTCGCCTCGGGCCTCGGGCAGCAGAACATGAGACCAGCCTTACATTATCCGCCGGACCATTCGCCTCGGGCAGCAGAACATGAGACCAGCCTTACATTATCCGCCGGACCTTTCGCATCGGGCTTCGGGCAGCAGAACATGAGACCAGCCTTACATTATCCGTCGGACCATTCACCTTGGGCAGCAGAACATGAGACCAGCCTTACATTATCCGCCGGACCATTCGCCTCGGGCAGCAGAACATGAGACCAGCCTTACATTATCCGCCGGACCTTTCGCCTCGGGCAGCAGAACATGAGACCAGCCTTACATTATCCGCCGGACCTTTCGCCTCGGGCAGCAGAACATGAGACCAGCCTTACATTATCCGCCGGACCTTTCGCCTCGGGCAGCAGAACATGAGACCAGCCTTACATTATCCGTCGGACCATTCGCCTCGGGCAGCAGAACATGAGACCAGCCTTACATTATCCGTCGGAACATTCACTTCGGGCAGCAGAACATGAGACCAGCCTTACATTATCTGTCGGACCATTCGCCTCGGGCTTCTCGGGCAGCAGAACATGAGACCAGCCTTACATTATCCGCCGGACCTTTCGCCTCGGGCCTCGGTCAGCAGAACATGAGACCAGCCTTACATTATCCGTCGGACCATTCGCCTCGGGCTTCTCGGGCAGCAGAACATGAGACCAGCCTTACATTATCCGTCGGACCATTCGCCTCGGGCAGCAGAACATGAGACCAGCCTTACAATATCCGTTGGACCATTCGCCTCGGGCCTCGGGCAGCAGAACATGAGACCAGCCTTACATTATCCGTCGGACCATTCGCCTCGGGCAGCAGAACATGAGACCAGCCTTACATTATCCGTCGGACCATTCGCCTCGGGCAGCAGAACATGAGACCAGCCTTACATTATCCGTCGGACCATTCGCCTCGGGCTTCTCGGGCAGCAGAACACGAGACCAGCCTTACATTATCCGCCGGACCATTCGCCTCGGGCTTCTCGGGCAGCAGAACATGAGACCAAAACAAAAAAAAACACAAGTGCAGACGCATATGGTGAAGTAAGTTCAAAATATATGTATTGTCACGGTAACTTATGACAGGATATAACTTACACCAAAATAACTGGGTTGAACTGAACGAGGCTTAGATATAATAAAGTATATTTATTCCTTAAATAGGTGAACACAGCAAGATAGTACAATTAACAGACAAGAAGGTAACACTTACTCAGGGGTTGGGATGAAGAAGTATCAAGTATCAATTCTCCAGCAATCAGGTGACATTCAAGATGTAATCAGAAGATAAAGCATGTAGGCTTGACACCAGTTTATATATCTTTGCAACCTTATTCTTACTATTGAGTGCAGACTATTGGTGATCAATTATCTGTACCCAATCTCTAACGTGGGAACACAGTTTAACCCATGCCCCCCAGCTAGTTGGCACATGCGTCCTGGCATCCTGAGGGTCTCTTTTCTGTAGCCCCACACTTAAGTCAGGGGCACCGGGCAGTCTACCAGATGGAGTATCTGGCAGGATATTCTTTGTTTGTAGGTGTGAGTTATAGCACCTACAAACCACTCAAGCCCTGTACTTCTCCGCCCTTATGTAAACCAGTGGAGAGGATGAGCCTGTGATCAGGGATGGTCCCTTAGACATTAGGTCGCCTCTCCTGACCATTTGCATACCTCAGTGGGCAGGAATCTTCGCGGGCTTTTGTCCCCGCTTTGGGACACAGTATCATTTTTAATATACACATATATTAAAACAACCGGTTCTGGTAGATCCAGCGGGTCCAAACGACCCAGGCCTTAATGCCGGAAGTGGGAAACTATAGGGTCCAAGTTTCAGCCTGCTGCGACCTTCAGAACCGGAGATATGCAAATACCACATAAACTGTTTCTTATTTTATTAACAAATTCTCCGCTGAAAAAGAAATCTCGGTTTTTCACTCATTCCCCATTGAAAACAACGGGCTCCGCCGCCATAGGCTTTCAATGGTGAAACTCCACCATTGGCGTCTATGGGAGTCTGTCGCCATAGACTTTCAACGGGGCATCGCCGCTGTTGAAGCCTATGGGACTTCTCCGCCATAGCCGGTCAATGGGGAATGGCCGCCATTGAAGTCTATGGGAAAAACTCACGAACCTTTATTGGGGTCCATACTCTGTCAGGTTGGTCGGAGAGGGTCGGGAATGGATCTGCGGTCATGCCGGAACAGTGACTGCAGGTACCCCAAAGCCCGGCCCTCTGGACCCTCCAGAACCGGAGATATGGACTTATGATTTTCTGGGTTTCGGACTTAGCCGTTTTCCCGTGCTGCTTCTTCCGCCGCCATTGCCTATGGCGCGACTCGCTCAGCCAGCACGACCCTTTCTGGGGGTCCTGGATTCTTGGACCCGGTGGTGGTCAAGTGAGGGGAGGCCTAGGAGCTAGGGGCAAAAAGAATTTTATTCCTGGGTGCCTTAGAGCCTAAGATTCCCACGCCACTTGTCGTTGAACTTGACTTTACAGTGATCAAAGCTATTTTCAAGACATTGTTTCCTCTTTGCGGTTTTGCGGTTTGGACGGCTGCCAACCTGTTCCTGGAGATCGCCATCGAGGAGTCTCCATTGAAGTTAATGGGCCCATTGACTTACGATGGGAAACCGCCGCTCCTCCTCTCGGACGGCACCTGCTGGTCTTCGAGGGAAACAGGTC
Source organism: Ascaphus truei (assembly GCF_040206685.1). Lineage (NCBI taxonomy): Eukaryota > Metazoa > Chordata > Amphibia > Anura > Ascaphidae > Ascaphus > Ascaphus truei. The sequence continues at coordinate 321,425 of NW_027453835.1, forward strand.
CAAAACTGCCAGATCTGCCATTGAGATGAATGGAGCCCCAATGGCGACCTATGGGACTTCTGCAAAATGGTGCCTGAAAAGGCGCGAACATTAAACAAAGGGCTATAATCACTATTTAACTATTAACCCTTGTCCTCCCGGATGGATCCCAGTGTGTGTGTGGTGCAGACACTGGTATGATGATGACACATTATAACAGGGGAACATACATTTTCCTGGTATAGTAAGGTGACAACCACATTCCTGGACCGCAGTCCAGTTGACCCCTTGCCTCCCTGGTGAGGTCAGGGGGTGGCCATATGGGGTGCAACCCCTTTTATACCGGGCCAACCCCCTCTCCCTCTACACCTCCCCTTCTTAATAGGTGACCTGTGGCCCACTGGCCCTCACGGGGAGTGGGTCACTGCTGGGACCATTAACGAACACAGTCTCAGAGGGATAGTGCTGACGTGAAAGTCCATCAGCATTGCTGTTCTCACTCCCCTTCTTGTGCTGAATGGTGAACTCAAACTCTTGCAAGGCCAAGCTCCACCTTAGTAACTTGGCATTCTCCCCTGATGCCCTCTGCAGCCAACTCAGGGGGTTGTGGTCTGTGATGACCGTGAAAGCCCTCCCATACACATAAGGTTGGAGCTTCCTGAGTGCCCACACAATGGCCAAGCACTCTTTCTCAATGGTGGCATATGCCACCTCCCTGGGGAGCAGATTGCGACTGAGATACACCACTGGCTGCTCTCTGCCGTCGTCCCCCACCTGGCTCAACACAGCCCCAACACCAAAGTCCGAGACATCAGTCTGAATGAGGAAATGTTTGGTATAGTCCGGGGCAGCCAGTATGGGGGCCCCAGCAAGCGCAGTTTTCAGTGCCTGAAACACAGTTTCACAGGCAGGAGTTTAGGTAATAAGCACAGGCAGTTGCTTTCTGGTCAAGTCAGTCAGGGGTTTGGCCACGGCGCTGTACTGTGGGACAAACTTCCTATAGTACCCTGCGGTGCCCAAAAATGCCATGACCTGTTTCTTGGTTTTTGGAACAGGACACTGAACTAAGGCTTCTACCTTGGCTGGCCCTGGTTTGAGGTGCCCTCCACCCACCCTGTGCCCTAAGTACAGGACCTCTGCCATCCCTACCATACACTTTGTGGGTTTCAAGGTCAGCCCAGCCTCCCTAATCCTATCCAGCACTGCAGCTACATGTCCTAAGTGTGATTCCCAGGAGTTACTAAAGACAGCAATGTCATCTAAGTAAGCCCTGGCATAGCTCTGCATCCCTTCCAGTAACCTATTGACCAGGCGTTGGAAGGTAGCCGGGGCATTCTTCATCCCAAATGGCATCATCAAAAACTCATAGAGGCCACTTGGAGTGATGAATGCTGACTTCTCCCTAGTGGGATTTGTCAATAGCCGTTGCTCAAATCCATGGTGGTCAGATACTTTGCCCCCCGCGAGTTCATCTAGTAACTCATCCATGTGGGGCATGGGGTAAGCATCTGACACCGTCCCAGCGTTGAGCAAGCGGTAGTCCACACAAAACCGGGTGGTCTTGTCCTTCTTAGGAACCAGGACTACCGGACTTGCCCAAGGGCTCTGGGACGGAGTAATTACCCCTAGGGTCAGCATCTCCTCTATCTCTCTCTCCATACTGGTCTTGACCTCTGCTGACACTCTATAAGCGTGCTTATGCAGAAGCTGCAGGTCCCCTGTGTGTACTGGGTGTTTGGTGAGATGTGTGGTCCCTGGCATGTCAGTGAAGAGGGCGCTATACTGAGCTAGCATGTCCCTGGCCTCTCCCTTCTGCCTAGCACTCAACTGTGCCCCTATCTCTACCTGTTCCACAGTGTTTCCCTGCCTAGCCTCCCCTAGGAGATCAGGCAGAGCATTGCTCACCGGATCCTCCAGCAGTGGGCTACAAATGGCCATCACTGCTCCCATACTCGGTGCTCTGTACTCTTTCAACATGTTAATGTGGTAGGTCTTGTGCCTCTCAGGCGCTACCTGTACAACATAGTTGCACTCATTCACCTTTCGGATAACCGAGTACGGTCCCGACCAGGCAGCCATCAGCTTGTTCTCCCGAGTGGGTTTGAGAACAAGCACTTGCTGTCCTGGGATGAATTCTCTGCTACGGGCCTGCCGGTCATACCATTGCTTTTGCTTGGTCTGAGTGGCCCTGAGGTGGTCCTGGGCCACCCCCATGAGCATCTCTAACCGGTCTCTGAGATCTACCACATACTGGATCACTGAAGCATCAGTAGCAGTAGCCTCCCCTTCCCATCCCTCACGGAATAGGTCCAGAGGTCCACGTACCCTGCGGCCATATAGTAGCTCGAAGGGGGAGAAGCCTGTAGATTCTTGCGGTACCTCTCGGTATGCAAACAGCAAGTGCTGCAGGTGAATCTCCCAGTCTTTCCCCTCCGCCTCTATAAAGGTCCGAAGCATCTGCTTCAGGGTACCATTAAACCTCTCACATAATCCGTTGGTTTGGGGATGGTAAGGGGTAGTGCGCCGGTGCTGTACACCGCATACATCCCAGAGACAATGTAACAGTTCACTCATGAACTGCGACCCCTGATCGGTTAGGATCTCACTAGGGAAACCTACCCTAGAAAAAATGTTCAGCAAAGCTGCTGCCACTGTCTTGGCATCTATGGTGCCAAGCGCTACCGCCTCAGGGTACCGGGTGGCAAAATCCACCACCGTGAGGATGTAGCGCTTCTCTGACCTGCTAGGTATCATAAGGGGTCCTACCAGGTCCATTGCTACCTTCTGGAAGGGTTCCCCTATTACCGGTAGGGGTTTCAGGGGTGCCTTCACATGGTCGCCCGCCTTACCTACTCGCTGGCAGGCATCACAAGAGCGGCAGAAAGTGCCCACATCTCGAGATGCCCCCAGCCAGTTGTAACGCTGTAATAACCGGGCTCGCGTCCTGTTGACCCCCTGATGCCCCGCTAACGGAATAGAGTGAGCTACCCATAACAGTTGCTGTCGGTACCCCTGGGGCACTACTAACTGTCGTTTACCGGTCAGTCCCTCCTCTATCCCTGGGTTCCCCGCTTCTCTGTACAGGAGTCCCTTATGCCATAGGCAGTGCTCAGTGCCCTCCCCTGCCTGAGACTCGGACGCCCGAAGTCTCACGCCGGCCAGGGTAGGGTCTGCCCTCACTGCCTCCCTAAACTGGGCTCCTAATTCTGGCCACCCCCCAATCATGTCATCGTCAGGGGAATGGGGAAGGGTGAGGGGGAACAGTAAATCAGTCTGTGGTTGCAACTGATCCTGGCTTACCTCCCCGGGCTCCTCAGCGCCCTCCGCTATCGTTGGTCCCAAAGGCAGGGGGACTGGCGTTGCCGCTGTCTGGCTCCGGGTAACCGCCGCCACCGCAGCGGGTCTGGGTACCCGGTCGTAGGTGCAGGTCATCGGTCCCAGATCGTTGCCAAGAACCTCAGCATCCAAACCGGGTAAAACCCCCACCTCCCGCACAACCTGTCCCTCCCCCCAATCCAAAAAGATCCTGGCAATCAGCAGGAAACGTGGCTCTCCATCGGCCACAGTGATCTGCATCCCAGGTCCTGGGAGCAATTCCTCTGGCCGGACCATATCAGGTCAGACCAGGGTCACTGTAGCCCCTGAATCCATCAAGCCGACTGCTTGCCAGTCATCGACTGTGACCGGGGTGAGATGTCTGCTCCGGCCGTCCGTCTGCTGCAGGGCTGCGCTGATCTGTCCTCCGCTCCTGGCTGTAGGCACCGATGAAACCGGGACAGGCGTTGCATGGGACGTCTCGCTGGGAGTTGTTTCCATGACTGGTCCGGTGTCTTTGGTGGAAGCCACCCACACGCAGGCTACCGGCTTCGCAGCTGGGGTGCGTTGCCCCTGATGGGGTCCGCTGAAATTCAGGGGTTCCGGGCAATCTGGTCTGATGTGACCAGTGCGGTTGCAGTTATAGCACCGGCGCTCGTGCCGGAGCTCTCCCGCCTTTGGTGGACTGCTGCCCGCAGGCGGCTTCTGAGTCCATTGGGGAGTACTGGCAGTCTTTTTAGCTGGGACCGCCGCCGCCGCCTTGGCTGCTGCTTTGGCGGGCATCAGCGCTCGGCTGGCCACATAATCATCTGCAAGCCTCGCCACGTCCTGGTAAGTCTTGGGCTTCTTGTCGTACACCCAAGCCCTCACCGCCGGCGGGCACTGCTGCATGAGCTGCTTCTGGAAGATGAGATCTAGCAGGCGATGGTAAGTCCTGGCCTCATAGCCCTCCACCTATCGTATCCCGTGCAAAGCCATGCGGGTCACGTAGGTCACATAGGTCTCCTGGGACTGTCTCTCCTCCAGCCGGAATTTACCCCGGTAAGCTTCAGGGGTAAAACCGTATTGAAATAACAACAGCTCTTTCAGGTGATCATAGTCATCAGCATACTCCTCTGGAAGCGCCATCATTGTCTGCTTAGCCAAGCCGGACAGCAAGGGGTCCAAACGCGCGACCCGGTGCTGGGGCAGTACTTTGTACCGCCGGCACTGTGTTTCAAAGTTCTTTAGGAAACGGTGAATCTGATCAGTGCCTTCCACGTACTTGGTGAGACTGTGCTTGTCCAGTTGGAGTTCCTCTTTGCGGGGTTGGACAGGGGGGCAATAAGCGGGTCTGTTCACTGCCATAGAGATAAACTGTAGCCGCTCCTCCGGTGTCCCTCTGTCACCCCACGCTGTTATCAGTGCCAGCATTTCAGGGGTAAAGGGACTGGTAGCCGCAGAAACCAGTACCCCCCCTGATGCACTGCTCCCGGGAGGTGCTCCTGCCCCCTCCCCGGGATTCTGCCGCCCCGGCACTGGGTTCCTTCCCTAATCTCCGGGCGGCTGCACAAGGGCAAGCTGAGCCGTATCCTGAGGCTCTGCAAGCCGGGCTTCGTGATCCCTGATCGCCTCCTTCATCTGTGCGACCTCTTGGTCCTCCCAGGCCAGTCCATATTCTCGGCACTTGTCCCACAGCTGAGCTCGGGTCCGGATAACGGATGAACCTTCAGCCTCGCTCATGGTTCACGGCTGGTAGAGGTTTGGTCATAGCAGTGAGGTGGTGTTACAACTTGTGTTAAATTTTGCACAACTGTGTGTTCAATATCTTTAGTCCCAGGAACTCGCAATTCACCTCGAGTTCCTACTGTATCACAGTATCCCGCAGAACACTAGTAATACAGGTCCAGTTCAATCCCGCCGCTGCCACCAGTTAGTTATATGCCTGTCACGGTAACTTATGACAAGATATAACTTACACCAAAAATAACTGGGTTGAACTGAACGAGGCTTAGATATAATAAAGTATATTTATTCCTTAAATAGGTGAACACAGCAAGATAGTACAATTAACAGACAAGAAGGTAATACTTACTTAGGGGTTGGGATGAAGAAGTATCAAGAAGCAATTCACCAGCAATCAGGTATCATTCAAGATGTAATCTTAAGATAAAGCATGTAGGGTTGACACCAGTTTATATATCTTTGCAACCCTATTCTTACTATTGAGTGCAGACGATTGGTGATCAATTATCTGTACCCAATCTCTAACGTGGGAACACAGTTTAACCCATGCCCCCCAGCTAGTTGGCACATGCGTACTGGGACCCTGAGGGTCTCATTTCTGTAGCCCCACACTTAAGTCAGGGGCGCCGGGCAGTCTACCAGATGGGGTATCTGGCAGGATATTCTTTGTTTGTAGGTGTGAGTTATAGCACCTACAAACCACTCAAGCCCTGTACTTCTCTGCCCTTATGTAAACCAGTGGAGAGGATGAGCCTTTGATCAGGTTTGGTCCCTTAGACATTAGGTTGCCTCTCCTCACCATTTGCATACCTCAGTGGGCAGGAATCTTCGCGGGCTTTTGTCCCCGCTTTGGGACACAGTATCATTTTTAATACACACATATATTAAAAAAACCGGTTCTGGTAGGTCCAGCGGGTCCAAACGACCCAGGCCTTAATGCCGGAAGTGGGACACTATAGGGTCCAAGTTTCAGCCTGCTGCGACCTTCAGAACCGGAGATATGCAAATACCACATAAACCGTTTCTTATTTTATTAACAAATTCTCCGCTGAAAAAGAAATCTCGGTTTTTCACTCATTCCCCATTGAAAACAACAGGCTCCGCCGCCATAGGCTTTCAATGGTGAAACTCCGCCATTGGCGTCTATGGGAGTCTGTCGCCATAGACTTTCAACGGGGCATTGCCGCCGTTGAAGCCTATGGGACTTCTCCGCCATAGCCGGTCAATGGGGAATGGCCGCCATTGAAGTCTATGGGCAAAACTCACGAACCTTTATGGGGGTCCATACTCCGTCGGGTTGGTCGGAGAGGGTCGGGAATGGATCTGCGGTCATGCCGGAACAATGACTACAGGTACCCCAAAGCCCGGCCCTCTGGACCCTCCAGAACCGGAGATATGGACTTATGATTTTCTGGGTTTTGGACTTAGCCGTTTTCCCATGCTGCTTCTTCCGCCACCATTGCCTATGGCGCGACCCGCTCAGCCAGCACGACCCTTTCTGGGGGTCCTGGATTCTTGGACCCGGTGGTGGTCAAGTGAGGGGAGGTATAGTAGCTAGGGGCAAAAAGAATTTTATTCCTGGGTGCCCTAGAGCCTAAGATTCCCACGCCACTTGTCGTTGAACTTGACTTTACAGTGATCAAAGCTCTTTTCAAGACATTGTTTCCTCTTTGCGGTTTTGCGGTTTGGACGGCTGCCAACCTGTTCCTGGAGATCGCCGTCGAGGAATCTCCATTGAAGTCAATGGGCCCATTGACTTACGATGGGAAACCGCCGCTCCTCCTCTCGGACGCCACCGGCTGGTCTTCAAGGGAAACAGGTCCAAAACTGCCAGATCTGCCATTGAGATGAATGGAGCCCCAATGGTGACCTATAGGACTTCTGCAAAATGGTGCCTGAAAAGGCGGGAACATTAAACAAAGGGCTATAATCACTATTTAACTATTAACCCTTGTCCTCCCGGATGGATCCCAGTGTGTGTGTGGTGCAGACACTGGTATGATGATGACACATTATAACAGGGGAACATACATTTTCCTGGTATAGCAAGGTGACAACCACATTCCTGGACCGCAGTCCAGTTGACCCCTTGCCTCCCTGGTGAGGTCAGGGGGTGGCCATATGGGGTTCAACCCCTTTTATACCGGGCCAACCCCCACTCCCTCTACATGTATATATTAAAATGGTAAGATATCTGCGTACATCGATTTAGATTATTTCATGCACATAGGTCATGTTACCCGGCACCGCCATGACAACCGAACTGCCACGATCACAAGATCCGTTTGGATATTCCTTATAGCGTCCACACGAAAGTCCAGTCACACGGGTCTCGTCAGCTGCCTCTACGGACACCCCGCTCGCCTCCGTGTATAGGGGGGTAGATTCTTCTTGGAAACCAGGGCTGCTGGGCCCGCCGTCCGGCTCGTTCCTCCGAAAGTTCTTATGGATTACGACTGGCCATAAGATGATACTGCCGTAAGGCAAATGCTGTCGTGAAGTGAACTCGCGTCACTCGTAATGCTCAAATACAGTCTATGGATTGTTGGCGCATACAGACTGGGATATACAATCGATAAGGGCTAAAACATATATCCAACGCGTTTCATAGCATAAGCTACTTCTTCAGGGATAATTAGTAAAAAGATCTCGGGAGTATAAGTACCCCATATTGCCCCATGATAGGTCAATTAGGCCACACACCACACCAGTCAGATCTGAGCATATCAGAATCACACATATGTGTGAATAATCAAGACTAAAGGTCTTATTAGATTAACCTATGTGTTGCCAAATATAACTCATCGAGGGTAATATACATCATAAAATACATACATAGCTTAAAAATAAACCTTTAATTATATAATAATAGCAGCAATTGTAAATAAAAAATTAATTAAACACATATAGGAGTGGGGCTCTGAAATAAAACAAACAAAGGATTAGTACATGTTCAAAATAGGGAAAAAAGAAGAGACCATTATTGTGTCAATGTCTCCCCATCAGAAACATTTCTTATCAAAAATAGACCTTATATATCCTACTATGAGGACAAAATACAGGAAATGGACTGGGAGGAATCAAGACTAATTAGTATAAACACCATAGGTCTATATTCTCATTCAGGCCATTAATGCCCAAGGTATCAAGTTTCTGTACCCAGAATGTCTCCTGAATGGAGACATCCTTTATTCTGTCTCCTCCCCGTCTATTGCAGGGGACATATTTAATCCCTTTAAATGTCAGGAATGAGGGATCCTTATTGTGATGATTAGAGAAATGGCGACTTACACTATGAGTTTGTAGGGCATTTTTAATGTTTCTCACATGTTCTTGAATGCGGAGTTTTAGGCTTCGTTTCGTGCGGCCTACATACTGCAGACCGCACGAACATTCTAACAGATACACTACATGGGTTGTGTTACAATTAATAAAATCAGTGATGTTATAGGACTATGGGGGCTATGCACTAAGCTCCGAGCTTTCGCACCGGCCTGAAAAAAATTAGCACGTCCGATAAAAAATGAAGCCGGCGGCGCGATTCACTAAGGCCCTCAGCCCATTTTCTATCGGATGTGCCCAAAACTGATTTATCGTGCGTGCAATGTATTTCCCCCTGATAGCGCACCGAAACTTCCCGTGCGCTAGCTGATAGAAAAAAAAGCCGCATGTAACATTTGCATGGAGATTTGCCATCTCCATGCAAGGCTGTTACAGGCGATCGTACAATAAATAAATACATTTTAATTATAGTGTACATGAGCAGGAGGTCTCCGGAGCTGAACAGCATTGGTTTCAGGTCCGAGGACCCCCTACTTCAGGAGATACAGGCCCCTTTATGGGGTGCCGTTTCCCCTGCAGAATTTCAATGTCCCGGTCACGTGACGCGGGTGCTTGAAAGTGCAGGGGATACCGGCACCCCATAACGGGGCCTATATCTCCTGAAGTAGGGGGTCCTCGGACCTGAAACCAACGCAGGTCAGCTCCGGAGACCCCCTGCACATCTACATTATAATTAAAATGTATATTAAAAAAATAATTAACAAACATCAATACATGACCCCTCTCCCCCCCTCCGCCCTAACACATACAGTACAATAATGTGCAAAATTACTATTATCCAGATATGGATAATAGATTATTTGCCCATTATTAAACACTGCATTAGCATAGCTAAATAAAGTAAATAAAAACAGCAGCCAGCTAATCCAATGAATACAAGCAGTAACAACCTCAACAATTAATTAATTAAACCATTAACCAATGAAACCAATTAATTCCTAAACCAACTCAAAATGAATAGTAACACTAACCAATCAATCCAATTAATTACAACAACATTAATAAATGTAAACATTAAAAGACAAAGAAATACATTCAAACAATCGCTGAAAGAACCATAAAACGCATTAGCCAACATAATACAACATTAACTACAAACAAACACCAATCGCAAACATTTTATTACATTAAGCAGGAAAAAAACAAACAATGACATCCACATAAGAAACTGACATAAAAAAACCAACAGCAATACCAAGCCAGAAATGCCCCCCAAATATTGTCATAATAATGTATGAACCTCAAACTAAAACTAAGCAGCCAATGTGGACCCGACTTACTACAATCTAGGTTCCTACGACTTGGTGCCCCAGCCATTGCCAAACCAATTGCGTCCATAGTCAACTCTATCTTGTCTGCAGGCCATATCCCTAAGACCTGGAAAACTGCCAGAGTTGTCCCAATCTTCAAAAGTGGGGACAAAAACACTGTCTCAAACTACAGGCCAATCTCACTTCTCCCAATTCTATCCAAAGTTATGGAAAAATGTGTCCACTCCCAATTAAGCGATTTCTACACCAAGACAAATTTCCCTAGCCAATTCCAGTCTGGGTTTCGTCCCAAACACTCCACCGTAACTACCCTGCTAACAGTTTGCAATGAAATCCAGTGTGGAATGGAACGGGGACAACTCACTGGTGCAGTATTCCTAGATTTTGCAAAGGCTTTTGACACAGTTGATCATGTTATCCTGCTTAACAAACTCCAGAGCTCTGGAATAGGGAAACATGCTTTAAACTGGTTTCAGTCCTACCTATCAGGAAGATCCCAACATGTGTCCATCTCAGGCTCTAACTCCAACCCCCTGGATATCACCTGTGGTGTCCCGCAAGGCTCTGTTCTGGGGCCCCTACTCTTCTCAGTGTTCATTAATGATCTTCCCACAGCTTGTAAGGAAGCCTCAATACACATGTATGCAGATGACACAATCCTGTATGCACACAGCCATAGCCTCTCTGACCTTCAACACATACTTCAGTCTGACTTTTTGAGACTCGAAAACTGGATTTCCCAAAACAAACTGTTTTTAAACACTGACAAGACTGTAACAATGGTATTTGGGACCAAGACTACATTTGTAAAGCTTCCAGTGACTGAGCTCCTGATTAGAACCAACGCTAAAACCACCCTAACACCTGTCACTAGTTTTAAATACCTGGGCTTATGGTTTGACTCCCACTTAACATTCGGGATGCACATTGATACCCTGACAACCAAGACCTATGCCAAACTAGGGGTACTTTACAGGAACAAATCCTCCCTAAGTCTCCTGTTCAGAAAGTGTATTGCACAGCAGATGCTAATGCCAATTATTGACTATGGAGACATAGTATATGGCTCGGCTCCTCAAACCCACCTTAGCAAACTTGACACCCTCTACAATTCAATTTGTCGTTTTGTTCTCCAATGCAACTACAACACACATCACTGCGAAATGCTCAAAGAACTAGATTGGTCATCACTCGAGTCTAGGCGCAAAGTTCACCTTTCCTGTCTCACCCTCAAATACTTTCTGGGCAAGCTACCCAGCTACCTGAACAAGCTCCTCACCCCTACCACATGCAGCACTTATCACCTGAGATCAGACTCCAAAAGACTATTCATGGTCCCAAGACTCAACAAAGTATCCGGACGTTCCTCCTTCTCCTTCCGTGCACCCCAAAACTGGAACAACCTACCAGAGACTCTCATATCCACCACCAGTCTAAGTTCTTTCAAATCTAAGGCTGTCTCACACTTTAATCTGGTCTGTAACTGTTTCATACGCTCATAATATATATTATCTGTAACTGTGCATGCAATGTCTTGTATATAATGTATACCTTGTTCATTTATGTAACTGTATTTGTAACCATGTATTATTTTGTTTTACTCTGTGCCCAGGACATACTTGAAAACGAGCGGTAACTCTCAATGTATTACTTCCTGGTAAAATATTTTATAAATAAATAAATAAATAATCTGTACCCTAAAGTGATAATGATTAATATATTATCAGTCAATGTGCCTCCCCCAAAAAATCAACAATCACATCCAAAGAATAAACCTGTACAAAGAGACATTTACAAACATTGAATATATTACTTACATTAGAAGCGGTGCCCCTCCGACTCCCGGGGTAACAGGAAGCTCACGTACCTTGGAGGCCTCCAACAGCATCCGATGCCATCCGCCATGAAGATCCGGATCAGGTACCCAAATCTTCTTTCTTCTTTCTTTACTCACCTTCTTCTATCTTCATCTGTAACCATGTAAGGATATAACATAAAAGAAAAACCTATACATCACCATGTGTCATATGTTTTCCCCAAAGAGGACACTGCTTAAGATGAGATTCACGCGATCGGTCCAAACGCGCCTCTGTTGGAATCTGATTTTCATAATCTTTGCTCAGACTTAAATATTCTTTCTTCCCATGTAACCCACATAAACGCAGCCCGTCGTAAAGATTGAGAGATTGACGGTTTTACCGCAGAAAAAAAAAAACTCCTTCCAAAGACGTTTGAATCGGTGTCTCAGGCTATACCCGCATTCATAGCTTCACTTCTGTATTACTTACACGCACGTGAACTACTGTACATTAATAGGTTCAGGCTCTCATGGTGGACGTAACGAGAACAAACATGTCTGTCTTAATCCTAAATGTAAGTGACCAATGAATATCTGTCCCTTATTATCTCTTATACATACAGTAGCGACATCTTTTATTCGAGTAAATGCCGGCGGCATGCCGGGATCTACCCCAGCTGCCGCCAGTCAGAAACGCGCGCCGCCGCGTTTCCCCCACGCACCCCCCCTCCACATCGCGCGCAATTACCCCCCCAAAGACACCCCGAACCCGGCTTCTACTCTGCCCCTCTGCTTCCCCGCACCCCCGCTTACCTAGATTTGAACTCCAGGGGTGTCGGGGAAGCCTGGGGAAGCCGGGGAAGCCGGGCGCGCTTGTGACCGTGACGTCACAGTGCGCCGCCACGCGCCGCGGCTACCCGCTTCCCAGCCTCATTCAGCCAGCGGCATTTGCTCGAATAAGAGCTGCCGCTGCTGTAGTGTGTGATATCAGAACGTGACACGATTACAGATTTGTTACTCTTATTACGCAGAGATGACATCACAGGATATTTTCATTTTTAATAAAATCACTCATGTTGAATACTTTCTTGGCCACGCCCTTGACCAGCCATAAACCCCTTCTAGAGAACCGCTCTAAAAAGACCATGTTTATAGAAAGTTGTCACAGGGGCCATATTTTATTCCCACCTCTGCCCTTATCTCCAGGCTATCAGCAACATGCACCCAGCTGGCATATTTAGTGGGCCATACAGGATAAGCACCCCCAATTAAGCTCTCTGAAACCCAGCACCCACCCATGACAAGCCTGGGCCTGTCATCAACCCAATATATGATGTATTTTAACTTTGACTTGAACTGTCCCATTATTGTAAGCCCTTGAGGAAAGTGGGTTACCAAGAAGAGGACTCCTGCTGGGGGGGGTCACACAACGACGTGACCTTTCAGGACCAACGTGGCCACACTCCGAAAGTGGTGAGGGGGTAGAACATGGAGCCGAGCATTTGTAACTATTTTATGTGAGAGTGCAGATCCTTCAGAGTGCTTGTGTGTGTCGTTTCTGACCGGTCCAGCTTTTGGTACACTTATTGTGTTCGGTATTGTCCATTGTGACCTTTATATGGGGGTTTGTTTTCCAGTGTTTGTTTTCTTTTAATACGAAACTTTTATTTATTTAATACATTTTTTAAAATTATATTTGTATGTATCTTTATACAAATTATATATATATATATATATATATATATACTGAAGTCAGTAAGCGCCGACGAAACGTGTAGGCTTTGACGTCATCACGCATCACGTTGTGCGCGTGGTGTTCCGGTGCTACTGAAGGAACTCTTGTATACCGGTGAATACTTCCGGCATCCTGTGTGTACCAGCTGAGGGAAGGGGTGACCGTTACCGTCCACACTGCGCCTGGTGTAATCGTGACTCTGACTGCTGTCGCCTTGATGGGTGAGATCTTTTCGGCGGCGGGTCCACAGGCGTGAGGTCTTAGCGAGTTCATCTGCAGGCTCCCCTCGTTTATCCCAGCAGTTATGCGCTAAGGTTACCGAGTCAAAGATACCCTTATGTGAATTTTAACTCCTGCATCTTGTAACTGTGTATTGCCTACCTTACATTTATGTTAGTGCACTTTTTTCTTTATATATATATATCAGAAATCTATCTGTACACAGGGCTGCCCCAATCCCCAGCAGCTCAGTATATTACAGGTATTATAACAGGTGTCACAGATGATGTCCCCCCACCCACATACAGTTGTGTGAAAAAGAAAGTACACCCTCTCTGAGTTCCATATCAGGACATAATAACAATCATCTGTTCCTTAGCAGGTGGGGGGAGAGGCGGGAGGGAAGGGGGGGGGCGCAGGGAGGGAGGGGAGGGGGTCCGCAAGGAGGGAGGGGAGGGGGGGGCCGCAGGGAGGTGGGGAAGGGGGGGATTATGGGGCGAGGCCCAAAGGGAGGTAGGGGAGAGGGGGCGAGACCCCGCAGGGGGGGGGGGCGAGGCCCGCGGAAAGGGGGGGAGGGAGCGAGGCCCGCAGGGGGGGGAGGGGGCAAGGCCAGAGTGGAGGAGTGGGGGTGACTGCTCTAGCAGGGAGGGGGGGGACTGCACTAGCAGGGAGGGGGGGACTGCACTAGCAAGGAGGGGGGTACTGCACTAGCAGGGAGGGGGAGACTGCACTAGTAGGGAGGGGGGGACTGCACTAGCAGGGAGGGGGGAGACTGCACTAGCAGGGAGGGGAGGACAGCTCTACCAGGGAGGGGGGTGACTGCACTAGCAGGGAGGGGGGGACAGCACTAGCAGGGAGGGGGGGCTGCTCTAGCAGGGAGGGGGGGCTGCCATAGCAGGGAGGGGGTGACTGCTCTAGCAGGGAGGGGGTAACTGCTCTAGCAGGGAGGGGGGGACTGCTCTAGCAGGGTAGGGGGGGACTGCTCTAGCAGGGAGGAGGGGGCTGCTCTAGCAGGGAGGGGTGCGGGCTGCTCTAGCAGGGAGGGGGGCGGGCTGCTCTAGCAGAGAGGGGGGGGTGACTGCACTAGCAGGGAGGGGGGGGCTGCACTAGTAGGGAGGGGGGGACTGCTAAAGCAGGGGGGGGGACTGCTCTAGCAGGGGGGGTGACTGCAACAGCAGGGAGGGGGTGACTGCTCTAGAAGGGAGGGGGGGCTGCTCTAGCAGGGGGGGGTGACTGCACTAGCAGGGGAGGGGGTGACTGCTCTAGAAGGGAGGGGGGACTGCACTAGCAGGGAGGGTGACAGCACTAGCAGAGAGGGGAGGTGACTGCACTAGCAGGGAGGGGGTGACTGCACTAGCAGGGAGGGGGGGACTGCTCTAGCAGGGAGGGGGGGACTGCACTAGTAGGGAGGGGGGGCTGTTCTAGCAGGGAGGGGGGACTACACTAGCAGGGAGGGGGGGACTGCACTAGCAGGGAGGGGGGGGGCTGCACTAGCAGGGAGGGGGCGGGGCTGCACTAGCAGGGAGGGGGGGGGCTGCACTAGCAGGGAGGGGGCGGGGCTGCTCTAGCAGGGAGGGGGGGGCTGCTCTAGCAGGGACGGGGTGGGGCTGCTCTAGCAGGGAGGGGGTGGGGCTGCCCTAGCAGGGAGGGTGGGCTGCCCTAGCAGGGAGGGGGGGCTGCTCTAGCAGGGAGGGGGGGGACTGCACTAGCAGGGAGGGGGCGGGGCTGCTCTAGCAGGGAGGGGGCGGGGCTGCACTAGCAGGGAGGGGGGGCTGCACTAGCAGGGAGGGGGGGGCTGCCCTAGCAGGGAGGGGGTGGGGCTGCTCTAGCAGGGAGGGGGGGTGACTGCACTAGCAGGGAGGGGGGGGACTGCTCTAGCAGGGAGGGGGGGCTGTTCTAGAAGGGGGGGGGGGACAGCACTAGCAGGGAGGGGGGGGACTGCACTAGCAGGGAGGGGGGGGACTGCTCTAGCAGGGAGGGGGGCCTGTTCTAGCAGGGAGGGGGGACAGCACTAGCAGGGAGGGGGGGGACTGCACTAGCAGGGAGGGGGGGACTGCTCTAGCAGGGAGGGGGGCTGCACTAGCAGGGAGGGGGCGGGGCTGCACTAGCAGGGAGGGGGCGGGGCTGCACGAGCAGGGAGGGGGCGGGGCTGCACTAGTAGGGAGGGGGTGGGGCTGCCCTAGCAGGGAGGGGGGGGCTGCTCTAGCAGGGAGGGGGTGGGGCTGCCCTAGCAGGGAGGGGGTGGGGCTGCTCTAGCAGGGAGGGGGTGGGGCTGCTCTAGCAGGGAGGGGGCGGGGCTGCTCTAGCAGGGAGGGGGCGGGGCTGCACTAGCAGGGAGGGGGCGGGGCTGCACTAGCAGGGAGGGGGCGGGGCTGCACTAGCAGGGAGGGGGCGGGGCTGCACTAGCAGGGAGGGGGCGGGGCTGCACTAGCAGGGAGGGGGCGGGGCTGCACTAGTAGGGAGGGGGTGGGGCTGCCCTAGCAGGGAGGGGGGGGCTGCTCTAGCAGGGAGGGGGTGGGGCTGCTCTAGCAGGGAGGGGGTGGGGCTGCCCTAGCAGGGAGGGGGTGGGGCTGCTCTAGCAGGGAGGGGGCGGGGCTGCTCTAGCAGGGAGGGGGCGGGGCTGCTCTAGCAGGGAGGGGGCGGGGCTGCTCTAGCAGGGCGGGGGCGGGGCTGCACTAGCAGGGAGGGGGGGGGCTGCTCTAGCAGGGAGGGGGGGCTGCACTAGCAGGGAGGGGGCGGGGCTGCACTAGCAGGGAGGGGGCGGGGCTGCACTAGTAGGGAGGGGGCGGGGCTGCACTAGTAGGGAGGGGGTGGGGCTGCACTAGCAGGGAGGGGGGGGCTGCTCTAGCAGGGAGGGGGCGGGGCTGCACTAGCAGGGAGGGGGCGGGGCTGCACTAGCAGGGAGGGGGCGGGGCTGCACTAGCAGGGAGGGGGCGAGGCTGCACTAGTAGGGAGGGGGCGGGGCTGCACTAGCAGGGAGGGGGGGGCTGCTCTAGCAGGGAGGGGGGGCTGCACTAGCAGGGAGGGGGCGGGGCTGCACTAGCAGGGAGGGGGCGGGGCTGCACTAGCAGGGAGGGGGCGGGGCTGCACTAGCAGGGAGGGGGCGGGGCTGCACTAGCAGGGAGGGGGCGGGGCTGCACTAGTAGGGAGGGGGTGGGGCTGCACTAGTAGGGAGGGGGTGGGGCTGCCCTAGCAGGGAGGGGGCGGGGCTGCACTAGCAGGGAGGGGGGGGCTGCACTAGTAGGGAGGGGGTGGGTCTGCACTAGCAGGGAGGGGGCGGGGCTGCACTAGCAGGGAGGGGGCCGGGCTGCACTAGTAGGGAGGGGGTGGGGCTGCCCTAGCAGGGAGGGGGGGGCTGCTCTAGCAGGGAGGGGGTGGGGCTGCACTAGCAGGGAGGGGGTGGGGCTGCCCTAGCAGGGAGGGGGTGGGGCTGCTCTAGCAGGGAGGGGGCGGGGCTGCTCTAGCAGGGAGGGGGTGGGGCTGCTCTAGCAGGGAGGGGGCGGGGCTGCTCTAGCAGGGAGGGGGCGGGGCTGCTCTAGCAGGGAGGGGGGGTTGCACTAGCAGGGAGGGGGGGGGCTGCACTAGCAGGGAGGGGGGGCTGCTCTAGCAGGGAGGGGGGGCTGCACTAGCAGGGAGGGGGCGGGGCTGCACTAGTAGGGAGGGGGCGGGGCTGCACTAGTAGGGAGGGGGTGGGGCTGCACTAGCAGGGAGGGGGGGGGGCTGCTCTAGCAGGGAGGGGGCGGGGCTGCACTAGCAGGGAGGGGGCGGGGCTGCACTAGCAGGGAGGGGGCGAGGCTGCACTAGTAGGGAGGGGGCGGGGCTGCACTAGCAGGGAGGGGGGGGGCTGCTCTAGCAGGGAGGGGGGGCTGCTCTAGCAGGGAGGGGGGGCTGCACTAGCAGGGAGGGGGCGGGGCTGCACTAGCAGGGAGGGGCGGGGCTGCACTAGCAGGGAGGGGGCGGGGCTGCACTAGCAGGGAGGGGGCGGGGCTGCACTAGCAGGGAGGGGGCGGGGCTGCACTAGCAGGGAGGGGGCTGGGGCTGCACTAGCAGGGAGGGGGCGGGGCTGCACTAGCAGGGAGGGGGCGGGGCTGCTCTAGCAGGGAGGGGGGGCTGCTCTAGCTGGGAGGGGAGGGCTGCACTAGCAGGGAGGGGGCGGGGCTGCTCTAGCAGGGAGGGGGGGGCTGCACTAGCAGGGAGGGGGGGGCTGCTCTAGCAGGGAGGGGGCGGAGCTGCTCTAGCAGGAGGGGGCGGGGCTGCACTAGCAGGGAGGGGGGGTCTGCTCTAGCAGGGAGGGGGCGGGGCTGCTCTAGCAGGGAGGGGGCGGGGCTGCACTAGTAGGGAGGGGGTGGGGCTGCACTAGTAGGGAGGGGGTGGGGCTGCCCTAGCAGGGAGGGGGCGGGGCTGCACTAGCAGGGAGGGGGGGGCTGCACTAGCAGGGAGGGGGTGGGTCTGCACTAGCAGGGAGGGGGCGGGGCTGCACTAGCAGGGAGGGGGCGGGGCTGCACTAGTAGGGAGGGGGTGGGGCTGCCCTAGCAGGGAGGGGGCGGGGCTGCACTAGCAGGGAGGGGGGGGCTGCACTAGCAGGGAGGGGGCGGGGGCTGCACTAGCAGGGAGGGGGGCGGGGCTGCACTAGCAGGGAGGGGGCGGGGCTGCACTAGCAGGGAGGGGGCGGGGCTGCACTAGCAGGGAGGCGGGGCTGTACTAGCAGGGAGGGGGGGCTGCACTAGCAGGGAGGGGGGGCTGCTCTAGCAGGGAGGGGGCGGGGCTGCTCTAGTAGGGAGGGGGCGGGGCTGCACTAGCAGGGAGGGGGGGGCTGCACTAGCAGGGAGGGGGGGGCTGCACTAGCAGGGAGGGGGGGGGGGCTGCACTAGCAGGGAGGGGGCGGGGCTGCACTAGCAGGGAGGGGGCGGGGCTGCTCTAGCAGGGAGGGGGCGGGGCTGCACTAGCAGGGAGGGGGCGGGGCTGCACTAGCAGGGAGGGGGCGGGGCTGCTCTAGCAGGGAGGGGGCGGCTGCTCTAGCAGGGAGGGGGGGGCTGCTCTAGCAGGGAGGGGGGCTAGAGCAGGGAGGGGGGGGCTGCTCTAGCAGGGAGGGGGGGGCTGCACTAGCAGGGAGGGGGGGCTGCACTAGCAGGGAGGGGGGGCTGCACTAGCAGGGAGGGGGGGGCTGCTCTAGCAGGGAGGGGGCGGGGCTGCACTAGCAGGGAGGGGGGGTCTGCTCTAGCAGGGAGGGGGCGGGGCTGCTCTAGCAGGGAGGGGGCGGGGCTGCACTAGCAGGGAGGGGGTGGGGCTGCCCTAGCAGGGAGGGGGTGGGGCTGCTCTAGCAGGGAGGGGGTGGGGCTGCCCTAGCAGGGAGGGGGTGGGGCTGCCCTAGCAGGGAGGGGGCGGGGCTGCACTAGCAGGGAGGGGGGGGGCTGCACTAGCAGGGAGGGGGGGGGGGGCTGCACTAGCAGGGAGGGGGTGGGGCTGCCCTAGCAGGGAGGGAGGGGGCTGCACTAGCAGGGAGGGGGGGGGGCTGCACTAGCAGGGAGGGGGGGGGGGCTGCACTAGCAGGGAGGGGGGGGGGGCTGCACTAGCAGGGAGGGGGGGTCTGCTCTAGCAGGGAGGGGGCGGGGCTGCTCTAGCAGGGAGGGGGCGGGGCTGCTCTAGCAGGGAGGGGGCGGGGCTGCACTAGTAGGGAGGGGGTGGGGCTGCCCTAGCAGGGAGGGGGGGCTGCTCTAGCAGGGAGGGGGTGGGGCTGCTCTAGCAGGGAGGGGGTGGGGCTGCTCTAGCAGGGAGGGGGTGGGGCTGCCCTAGCAGAGAGGGGGTGGGGCTGCCCTAGCAGGGAGGGGGTGGGGCTGCCCTAGCAGGGAGGGGGCGGGGCTGCACTAGCAGGGAGGGGGCGGGGCTGCACTAGCAGGGAGGGGACGGGGCTGCACTAGCAGGGAGGGGGGGCAGCACTAGCAGGGAGGGGGGGGGCTGCACTAGCAGGGGGGGGGGGCTGCACTAGCAGGGGGGGGGGGCTGCACTAGCAGGGGGGGGGGCTGCACTAGCAGGGGGGGGGGGGCTGCACTAGCAGGGGGGGGGGGCTGCACTAGCAGGGAGGGGGGGGGCTGCACTAGCAGGGAGGGGGGGGGCTGCACTAGCAGGGAGGGGGCGGGGCTGCTCTAGCAGGGAGGGGGGGGCTGCACTAGCAGGGAGGGGGGGGGGCTGCACTAGCAGGGAGGGGGGGCTGCACTAGCAGGGAGGGGGGGGGCTGCACTAGCAGGGAGGGGGGGGGGCTGCACTAGCAGGGAGGGGGGGGGCTGCACTAGCAGGGAGGGGGGGGAGCTGCACTAGCAGGGAGGGGGGAGCTGCACTAGCAGGGAGGGGGGGGCTGCACTAGCAGGGAGGGGGGGGGCTGCACTAGCAGGGAGGGGGGGGGCTGCACTAGCAGGGAGGGGGGGGCTGCACTAGCAGGGAGGGGGGGGGCTGCACTAGCAGGGAGGGGGGGGGGCTGCACTAGCAGGGAGGGGGGGGCTGCACTAGCAGGGAGGGGGGGGGCTGCACTAGCAGGGAGGGGGGGGGCTGCACTAGAAGGGGTGGGGGGGCTGCACTAGCAGGGAGGGGGGGGGCTGCACTAGCAGGGAGGGGGGGCTGCACTAGCAGGGAGGGGGGGGGCTGCACTAGCAGGGAGGGGGGGGGCTGCACTAGCAGGGGTGGGGGGGCTGCACTAGCAGGGAGGGGGGGGGCTGCACTAGCAGGGAGGGGGGGGGGCTGCACTAGCAGCGAGGGGGGGGGCTGCACTAGCAGGGAGGGGGGGGGCTGCACTAGCAGGGAGGGGGGGGGAGCTGCACTAGCAGGGAGGGGGGGGCTGCACTAGCAGGGAGGGGGGGGGACTGCACTAGCAGGGAGGGGGGGGCTGCACTAGCAGGGAGGGGGGGGGGCTGCACTAGCAGGGAGGGGGGGCTGCACTAGCAGGGAGGGGGGGGGCTGCACTAGCAGGGAGGGGGGGGGCTGCTCTAGCAGGGAGGGGGGGGCTGCACTAGCAGGGGTGGGGGGGCTGCACTAGCAGGGAGGGGGGGGGGCTGCACTAGCAGGGAGGGGGGGGGCTGCACTAGCAGGGAGGGGGGGCTGCACTAGCAGGGAGGGGGGGGGCTGCACTAGCAGGGGTGGGGGGCTGCACTAGCAGGGGTGGGGGGGCTGCACTAGCAGGGAGGGGGGGGGCTGCACTAGCAGGGAGGGGGGGGGCTGCACTAGCAGGGAGGGGGGGAGCTGCACTAGCAGGGAGGGGGTGGGGCTGCCCTAGCAGGGAGGGGGTGGGGCTGCCCTAGCAGGGAGGGGGCGGGGCTGCACTAGCAGGGAGGGGGGGGGCTGCACTAGCAGGGAGGGGGGGGGGGCTGCACTAGCAGGGAGGGGGGGGGGGCTGCACTAGCAGGGAGGGGGGGGGGCTGCACTAGCAGGGAGGGGGGGGGGGCTGCACTAGCAGGGAGGGGGGGGGGGGCTGCACTAGCAGGGAGGGGGTGGGGCTGCCCTAGCAGGGAGGGGGGGGGGCTGCACTAGCAGGGAGGGGGGGGGGCTGCACTAGCAGGGAGGGGGGGGGGGGCTGCACTAGCAGGGAGGGGGGGGGGGCTGCACTAGCAGGGAGGGGGGGGGGCTGCACTAGCAGGGAGGGGGGGGGGGCTGCACTAGCAGGGAGGGGGGGGGGCTGCACTAGCAGGGAGGGGGGGTCTGCTCTAGCAGGGAGGGGGTGGGGCTGCTCTAGCAGGGAGGGGGCGGGGCTGCACTAGTAGGGAGGGGGTGGGGCTGCCCTAGCAGGGAGGGGGGGCTGCTCTAGCAGGGAGGGGGTGGGGCTGCTCTAGCAGGGAGGGGGTGGGGCTGCTCTAGCAGGGAGGGGGTGGGGCTGCCCTAGCAGGGAGGGGGTGGGGCTGCCCTAGCAGGGAGGGGGTGGGGCTGCCCTAGCAGGGAGGGGGCGGGGCTGCACTAGCAGGGAGGGGGCGGGGCTGCACTAGCAGGGAGGGGGCGGGGCTGCACTAGCAGGGAGGGGGGGCTGCACTAGCAGGGAGGGGGGGGGCTGCACTAGCAGGAGGGGGGGGGGCTGCACTAGCAGGGAGGGGGGGGGGCTGCACTAGCAGGGAGGGGGGGGCTGCACTAGCAGGGGGGGGCTGCACTAGCAGGGAGGGGGGGGGCTGCACTAGCAGGGGGGGGGCTGCACTAGCAGGGGGGGGGCTGCACTAGCAGGGAGGGGGCGGGGCTGCTCTAGCAGGGAGGGGGGGCTGCACTAGCAGGGAGGGGGGGGGCTGCACTAGCAGGGAGGGGGGGGGCTGCACTAGCAGGGAGGGGGGGGAGCTGCACTAGCAGGGAGGGGGGGGCTGCACTAGCAGGGAGGGGGGGGGCTGCACTAGCAGGGAGGGGGGGGGGCTGCACTAGCAGGGAGGGGGGGGCTGCACTAGCAGGGAGGGGGGGGCTGCACTAGCAGGGAGGGGGGGCTGCACTAGCAGGGAGGGGGGGCTGCACTAGCAGGGAGGGGGGGGCTGCACTAGCAGGGAGGGGGGGGGCTGCACTAGCAGGGAGGGGGGGGCTGCACTAGCAGGGAGGGGGGGTCTGCTCTAGCAGGGAGGGGGTGGGGCTGCTCTAGCAGGGAGGGGGCGGGGCTGCACTAGCAGGGAGGGGGTGGGGCTGCCCTAGCAGGGAGGGGGGGGCTGCTCTAGCAGGGAGGGGGTGGGGCTTCTCTAGCAGGGAGGGGGTGGGGCTGCTCTAGCAGGGAGGGGGCGGGGCTGCACTAGCAGGGAGGGGGCGGGGCTGCACTAGCAGGGAGGGGGGGGTCTGCTCTAGCAGGGAGGGGGTGGGGCTGCTCTAGCAGGGAGGGGGTGGGGCTGCTCTAGCAGGGAGGGGGCGGGGCTGCACTAGCAGGGAGGGGGGGGGGCTGCACTAGCAGGGAGGGGGGGTCTGCTCTAGCAGGGAGGGGGTGGGGCTGCTCTAGCAGGGAGGGGGCGGGGCTGCACTAGCAGGGAGGGGGCGGGGCTGCACTAGTAGGGAGGGGGTGGGGCTGCCCTAGCAGGGAGGGGGTGGGGCTGCCCTAGCAGGGAGGGGGCGGGGCTGCACTAGCAGGGAGGGGGCGGGGCTGCACTAGCAGGGAGGGGGGGGCTGCACTAGCAGGGAGGGGGGGGGGCTGCACTAGCAGGGGGGGGGCTGCACTAGCAGGGAGGGGGGGGCTGCACTAGCAGGGAGGGGGGGGGCTGCACTAGCAGGGGGGGGGCTGCACTAGCAGGGAGGGGGGGGCTGCACTAGCAGGGGGGGGGCTGCACTAGCAGGGGGGGCTGCACTAGCAGGGAGGGGGCGGGGCTGCTCTAGCAGGGAGGGGGGGGCTGCACTAGCAGGGAGGGGGGGGGCTGCACTAGCAGGGGGGGCTGCACTAGCAGGGAGGGGGCGGGGCTGCTCTAGCAGGGAGGGGGGGCTGCACTAGCAGGGAGGGGGGGGCTGCACTAGCAGGGAGGGGGGGGGCTGCACTAGCAGGGAGGGGGGGGGGCTGCACTAGCAGGGAGGGGGGGGAGCTGCACTAGCAGGGAGGGGGGGGCTGCACTAGCAGGGAGGGGGGGCTGCACTAGCAGGGAGGGGGGGGGGCTGCACTAGCAGGGAGGGGGGGGGGCTGCACTAGCAGGGAGGGGGGGGCTGCACTAGCAGGGAGGGGGGGGCTGCACTAGCAGGGAGGGGGGGCTGCACTAGCAGGGAGGGGGGGCTGCACTAGCAGGGAGGGGGGGGCTGCACTAGCAGGGAGGGGGGGGCTGCACTAGCAGGGGTGGGGGGGCTGCACTAGCAGGGAGGGGGGGGGCTGCACTAGCAGGGAGGGGGGGGGCTGCACTAGCAGGGAGGGGGGGGGCTGCACTAGCAGGGAGGGGGGGGCTGCACTAGCAGGGAGGGGGGGGCTGCACTAGCAGGGAGGGGGGGCTGCACTAGCAGGGAGGGGGGCTGCACTAGCAGGGAGGGGGGGGCTGCACTAGCAGGGAGGGGGGGGGCTGCACTAGCAGGGAGGGGGGGGCTGCACTAGCAGGGAGGGGGGGTCTGCTCTAGCAGGGAGGGGGTGGGGCTGCTCTAGCAGGGAGGGGGCGGGGCTGCACTAGTAGGGAGGGGGTGGGGCTGCCCTAGCAGGGAGGGGGGGCTGCTCTAGCAGGGAGGGGGTGGGGCTTCTCTAGCAGGGAGGGGGTGGGGCTGCTCTAGCAGGGAGGGGGCGGGGCTGCACTAGCAGGGAGGGGGCGGGGCTGCACTAGCAGGGAGGGGGCGGGGCTGCACTAGCAGGGAGGGGGCGGGGCTGCACTAGCAGCGAGGGGGGGGCTGCACTAGCAGGGAGGGGGGGGGCTGCACTAGCAGGGAGGGGGGGGGGCTGCACTAGCAGGGAGGGGGGGGGGCTGCACTAGCAGGGAGGGGGGGGGGCTGCACTAGCAGGGAGGGGGGGGGCTGCACTAGCAGGGAGGGGGGGGGCTGCACTAGCAGGGAGGGGGCGGGGCTGCTCTAGCAGGGAGGGGGGGGGCTGCACTAGCAGGGAGGGGGGGGCTGCACTAGCAGGGGGGGGGGCTGCACTAGCAGGGATGGGGGGGGGCTGCACTAGCAGGGAGGGGGGGGGGCTGCACTAGCAGGGAGGGGGGGGGGCTGCTCTAGCAGGGAGGGGGCGGGGCTGCACTAGCAGGGAGGGGGTGGGGCTGCCCTAGCAGGGAGGGGGCGGGGCTGCTCTAGCAGGGAGGGGGCGGGGCTGCACTAGTAGGGAGGGGGTGGGGCTGCCCTAGCAGGGAGGGGGGGCTGCTCTAGCAGGGAGGGGGTGGGGCTGCTCTAGCAGGGAGGGGGTGGGGCTGCCCTAGCAGAGAGGGGGTGGGGCTGCCCTAGCAGGGAGGGGGTGGGGCTGCCCTAGCAGGGAGGGGGCGGGGCTGCACTAGCAGGGAGGGGGCGGGGCTGCACTAGCAGGGAGGGGACGGGGCTGCACTAGCAGGGAGGGGGGGCAGCACTAGCAGGGAGGGGGGGGGCTGCACTAGCAGGGGGGGGGGGCTGCACTAGCAGGGGGGGGGGGGCTGCACTAGCAGGGAGGGGGGGGGCTGCACTAGCAGGGAGGGGGGGGGGCTGCACTAGCAGGGAGGGGGGGGGGCTGCACTAGCAGGGAGGGGCGGGGCTGCTCTAGCAGGGAGGGGGGGGCTGCACTAGCAGGGAGGGGGGGGCTGCACTAGCAGGGAGGGGGGGGCTGCACTAGCAGGGAGGGGGGGGGCTGCACTAGCAGGGAGGGGGGGGGCTGCACTAGCAGGGAGGGGGGGGGCTGCACTAGCAGGGAGGGGGGGAGCTGCACTAGCAGGGAGGGGGGAGCTGCACTAGCAGGGAGGGGGGGGGCTGCACTAGCAGGGAGGGGGGGGGCTGCACTAGCAGGGAGGGGGGGGGCTGCACTAGCAGGGAGGGGGGGGCTGCACTAGCAGGGAGGGGGGGGCTGCACTAGCAGGGAGGGGGGGGGGCTGCACTAGCAGGGAGGGGGGGCTGCACTAGCAGGGAGGGGGGGGCTGCACTAGCAGGGAGGGGGGGGCTGCACTAGAAGGGGTGGGGGGCTGCACTAGCAGGGAGGGGGGGGGGCTGCACTAGCAGGGAGGGGGGGCTGCACTAGCAGGGAGGGGGGGGCTGCACTAGCAGGGAGGGGGGGGCTGCACTAGCAGGGGTGGGGGGGCTGCACTAGCAGGGAGGGGGGGGGCTGCACTAGCAGGGAGGGGGGGGGGCTGCACTAGCAGCGAGGGGGGGGGCTGCACTAGCAGGGAGGGGGGGGCTGCACTAGCAGGGAGGGGGGGGAGCTGCACTAGCAGGGAGGGGGGGGCTGCACTAGCAGGGAGGGGGGGGACTGCACTAGCAGGAGGGGGGGGCTGCACTAGCAGGGAGGGGGGGGGCTGCACTAGCAGGGAGGGGGGGCTGCACTAGCAGGGAGGGGGGGGGGGCTGCACTAGCAGGAGGGGGGGGGCTGCACTAGCAGGGAGGGGGGGGCTGCACTAGCAGGGGTGGGGGGGGCTGCACTAGCAGGGAGGGGGGGGGGGCTGCACTAGCAGGGAGGGGGGGCTGCACTAGCAGGGAGGGGGGGGCTGCACTAGCAGGGGTGGGGGGGCTGCACTAGCAGGGGTGGGGGGGGCTGCACTAGCAGGGAGGGGGGGGGCTGCACTAGCAGGGAGGGGGGGGGGCTGCACTAGCAGGGAGGGGGGGGAGCTGCACTAGCAGGGAGGGGGTGGGGCTGCCCTAGCAGGGAGGGGGTGGGGCTGCCCTAGCAGGGAGGGGGCGGGGCTGCACTAGCAGGGAGGGGGGGGGGCTGCACTAGCAGGAGGGGGGGGGGCTGCACTAGCAGGGAGGGGGGGGGGCTGCACTAGCAGGGAGGGGGTGGGGCTGCCCT